>NC_048219.1:133707964-134005941 GCF_002007445.2 Ailuropoda melanoleuca | reverse complement strand
TTCTTCCCCCCCCCCCCCGATTTTCAAAGTGCTTCAACTTCACTGAAGTTAAAATTACTCTGCAGTGGACTAGAGTACATTCATACTAGCAAGTTCTATTCACTTACCTCTTCAAAAACACTGCCTTGCGGTTTAGTATCTATAAGCACTTGAAAAATCAACAGACTGTGTGTGGGCAACATTGTGAATGAAATTTGAAGTGAGATGAACCACAGCTATAATTAATAAACCATAACTTCCAAAAGTGATTAGTAAAATAGCATAGGGATGAATGCATTAAATGTTTGTAGACTTTGTCAATTTAATGGATCCATAAAAATGTCTAACTTCTCAGGATGGTTTTTGCATCAATAATTATATAGTCTGTATTTCAGCTTGGAAAATTATCAAAAATGCTGGTAATGGGGTTTCTATACCTAGCGATTTTTTAAAGGTCCCCCCCGAAAAAAGGATAGGAATACTATAGTATCAATTAACAAATTTTATTTTGACCCACAGAAAGTACATCACAGACTTTTGCTGTATACTTCATATATTAGTGTTGTCACAGAGTGGTACATGTTGGCCTTAACTTCTTAATCCTGTCAGCAATTAAATTTTACATTCCGCTTTATGTAAATTACCTCCTATGTTCTCTTGGTGTAGGAGAAAAAAGAAAGATCTTGATGTTCTGGAAATGCCATCTATTCCAAACCCTTTTCCTGAGCTATGCTGTTCTCCATTTACATCTGTGTTGTCAGCAGGCCTGTTTCCCAAAGCAAATTCAAGGAAAAAGCAGGTATGCATTTTAAAATTTTCTAATTCAAAAATCTTAGGAGTTCTAAATCCATACAATTTTTTAAGATATTCAGTAATTTATAATATTAACAAAGGAGCGGTATGGCCTATTTTAAATGACTATTGGCTGACAAAGTTTTTGGCATTATTTTCCTTTGAGGCCTCAGTTTTCACAGCTGTAAAATGGGAATGTTAAAACTTACCTACCAGGCTTTTGGGATGGGTTAAATGAGAGAATAGATGTAAAGTACAGAGTCTGGGAGCTATTATTATTTACAGGGTAGGTGGGAGAGTTATATGTGGTAATAGATTAGTCAGAAATTGGAGGAGGGTATTGGGGTGTGAAAGGGATTAGCTGGTTGCTTTAATACCTTCTTTAATTTTCCACATTTTCAACCCAAGCCAACCTCATTTACTAAAGGAAAATAGTATAGTGATTCTGTGGCAAAAGGTAATTGGAATTGAGAACGCAACATGAATTCCTTACCAGTGAATTCCTCCGTTTGGAGGCTTCTGGCTACGGAAGACAGGTGACTTCTTAGTGATGATGAGAAGATGGACTTTACTTTTATGATTTTGCTTTCTTTCTCAGTTTCTAGTTTGAGACTGACTTAGGCAAATTAGATTTCAAGGACCCAGCAACTATGGGGAGATCCATCATGATTATACATTTTGAAAAGAAAAATTAGTGTATCCTAGAATAATCCCATCTCTTCTTAATATATTCTCTCCCAATTTTGAATCAGCAAAACAAAAAGAGGCTTCACTAGGTGAAATGTACCTTGTTCTTGAAGGATAGAAGCAATAAATTTAAACAGTCAGATACTTGCAGTGAGGAGAGGGATGAGTGGAGAGAAGACAGTTGATCATTTCCCCACATCTGTTGTTCTCTTTCCTTTTTTCTGCACTTTTACCACCTATGATGTGTTCAATAATGTATGTTTATGGTTTTAGGAATGAAGGAAATACCCTAAGGATTAAATAGATTCTTGATGACATAAAGCGATAATAAAGACAGGAGGGAAGCATTCCATGGACTGTTGGGTTTTGATAGAAGTCTGGTATAACAAGGCATATATATATATATATATATATATATATATATTTGAGGGGGGCGGTTTGAAGTTTAATTGGTGCATGTGCTTTTTGGAAAAGGACTCGAGAAAGTGGGAGTAAATATTCCCGGAGCAGAGGTATGTTCTCAATTAGAGACTCTGATGGGGGAGGCAAGTCCTTAAGTGGGCGGGACTGTGACTTTGGATGAGGAGATGAACAAGGAGGAGATTCTTGAGAGCTTTATTATCAGAATGAGTTTTAAAGTCAGAACCCAAGCGAAGAACAGCCCTGCTGAAACGTCTGGGCCTTTAAGAGCTTGGCTTTTGGGTCAGGATATAAGATGGGAGTATGGGTGATAGATTTGATTGTGTGTCATGATGGTGGAAAAATTGATGATTGCCTGTGGGATCCAGAATGGGAAAAGGAAATGTCTGATGATGACATAATAGTCACCTGGGCAGTTTAATAGATTATTTCCCTATTTATCGACGGCCTGCTGTGTTCCTTGCACTATCCTAGGTTCTGGGGCACTGAGCTAAGCAAAAATCCAATACAAAGGGTGCTTACCATGCTGGGGCTTTGATTTGGAGTTGGGTTATGACTTAAGAGTTGAACAGAAGAATAGGAGTAGAGGAGGAGAGGTTCAGGCTTATTCTCACTTTGATTTCTAGAATGAACACTGGGAGAATGCCTGTGTGTGAGAGATGTCAGTGAGACAAGGTTTGTTCTGAATAGAGAGCAAATATGTTAATAGAGGGAGAATCAAAGAGAGGGTGGCTCTGGGTGCCAGGGTCTAGTCAGGGTGTGCCCTAAGGGTGTGTAGTCATCATCCTAAAGTAAGACATCTTGTCTTGGGGAATGATAGCATTTCTTCGGATCAGGTTTAGCAAATTGGCAAAATGGGAAAAGGGTGATATGTTACTCTTGACTCCAGCTGGTTTCCTGCTCTGGCCTTGTGTCCTATTTCCACAGTGACCTTCTCAGAGAGCAGTACACCCACACAGACAGCGGTGCTGTTTCATGAGCAGAGTTCTGGCCCTTCTCCTGGAGACCAGTCCCAGAGGGGTGATCCCACCCGGGAAGGGCCCTTGGCGCTGATCTCTTCCTTTGCCTAAGGGTTTGGATCTCTATGAGGAGAAGGATGTCCCAAAGTTGGGAAAGAAGAAGGTTCCTTTTTACATTCTTTTATGTTTCCCACCTACACTTTGCATTTAGAACAGATCCTTTGTTTTTATTCCTTTATATATTGCTCAGTTCTTTGGACTGAGTGATGCTTCGGGAACAGCTGACTCTATGTCAGTAATTTCCCAAGCTCAGTATCATTGTGACACAGATGACCCTTTTTCAAGATGATATTTCTGGCCTGATTATCTCTGACCTTCAGTTGAGATGATGTAAATGACTGGATGTGATAGGTTTCTATTGACTATTATTTATGGTTGACACATTACAGGAGCTGATGTCTCTTTTCTTTATATTCTCTCTTCCATTTGTTTTGTTTAACCATTCCAGTCATTTTAGCAATTCTTTTCTCCCTGTAGAAAAAGTGAAGAATTGCGCTTGTTATTTACGAATAATTGACCAGAAAGTTTGAAAGAATCCAGACTAGACATGTTAAATTTCATGTGGCCTTTCAAAACCACAGTCAAAAATCATTTTACAGGCCATAATTTTTTTTTTTTTTTACAACTTGAGACACCTACATAATGCATGAGTGGTAAAGTGCACTGAAGCCACAAATAGGATATGCTTTATCTCTGAAAATAAAATGTCTCAAAGTGTATAATACTTACTGTATGCTTTCAGTATTTTTATTTTAAAATAAGAGCTAGAATAAGATAGAATATGGATTCTGCCTTCTCTCTCCTTCTTGTTATAATCCTGCCCAGATATATTTCCTAGGCATATTTCCTTGTGTTTATCAATAAAGCAGATTTAAAGCAGATTCCTTTAAATATATGGTCCAGAAAAATTACTTGCAATTTAGACTTTATGTTAAAAGTTACTAAACTTATGAATTTAGATCTCTCTCTCTTTCTTTTTTTTTCTTTTTTTCTATTTCTGATTGAAATTTACCAGGAAGTCATCCCTTAGCACTTACTATTTGAAGAAAGGGAAAGAATAAGAGATCCTTAGCCCTTGCAGAAGAATCAGCGTTTGTCTTGTGTTTGTCTACCCTCAGGTAATTTCTGTGCTAGGACTCAGCTTGTGCTGTAGGTCTGGTTAATTGCTTCCCAGGACTTTGTAGTGCAACTTATTCAAAATAAAGTATCTGAAGATTTTAAAGATAAAAAGATACCCATGAAAAACTGTGTTGTGGAGTGTTCGAGCTGGAAAAGAACTTTGAGGTCATCTAGTTGAATGCTGTTTTACAGATTAGTAAACTGAGGCTAAGAAATGCTGTGTGGCTGATGGTGGCACAGTGAGGACCTGGAATCTGCATTTCTTGAGGCTTTGAAGAGTCTTTTTAAGGAAGGTCCAATTTCCACAGAAGTCGAAAACTGTAAGAGTAGCACAAGGAATAAACATGCCAGTGCTGTTAGTTATAACTGCTCATAATACCAGAGCAGGGGTAACGGTACCGTTAGTTAATACTCATTTAAGGACCTAGATTCTTTTTTTTTTTTCCTTCTTCTTCAACTGTAACTATCTCTTTGTGTTATTATCTTCTAGCTTTCTTCTCCACCTTCTCCCTAAAATTGGTATGAAAAATTTATCAAATAATTGACTTATCACCAAATAGGATTTACTAGTATTACTAATAACCAGATGTTGTGTGTAGTTTACAGTACATAGTTAGAATGCCAAGAAGTTGTCTGTTATCCACATTTTATGATTTTTTTGAAAAGTGCAAAAACCAGAAATGATTTGCCTGTACTCTTACAATTTAAATAAAGGGAGATCAAAAGACTATCATGTCTGACTGTGCTTTGCCCCTTACCACACTGTTTCTGATCTATTCTGTATTGAATTCAGCCTTTTTGTACATCTCAGAAAAACAAAATATCTTTCAAATAATTAGGAAATTAGTTTTCCATATGCTCTGCCTTTGATTTCTTTTTTCTTTCACATATCAGAAACTATCAAAAGACAAGTTCATCTCTCCCCAAATTAATGGGCCTCTGATGTCATTCCTTTGTGATGCTAGTAATTAACCCAATTTGCATAGTCCTGTAGGACTCTTGCATGGCTGCTACATTAACCAAGCTGTCCTATACTCATTTCTCCAATATTCACAAAGGTAGAAAGCAATAAATTATAGTCTTGTATTCCCATTTTCCAGATTCAGCAATTAGCAAGATTTTGCTTCATTTGCTTCATCTATTCCTTTTTGAAATTTTTATTGTCTTTGTTGAAGTATTTTAAAATGAATCCTAAACATCCTCTCATTGCATCCGTACTAGTTTTGTATGCATCTCTGAAAAATATGTTGTCTCCTATAACCAAAATGCCGATATTGTCTATAACAAAAATAACAATAATTCCTTGGTATCACAATCAAATTGTCTCAATTGGAATGATACATGAAATCCTCAGTTTATAAACTGGTTATATTTCAAAAGTCCTTAAATTAGCTCTTTGGAAATTTAAATTCATTTTCAGATGGAAACAGCATCATAAGTTGCATTTAGTTTCCCCCAGGCCATTTTACAAACTCCCATTTAATGTGAAATGAAATGCAAATATCTTATATATGCAGAAAAAAATAAATAGAAACAATACTTGCTCCTATTAGGGTTTCAGACAAATATGTCTTTCCAACAGCAATTTGCTACTTCTGAATGTTGGCACTTGATGAATATCATTTTTCTTAGGAGGAATTTGAAAGTACGCAGATCTTTGTAGCAGTATTGAAGCGGGCGTTAGAGGAGGACTCGTAAAGGGTAGTCACTGGACCACCTTTCTCAGAATCAGCAGGAATGCTTGTTAAAAATGTTGATACTCAGACCTCTTGTAAAGCCCACTGAACCACAGTGTCCTGGTGAAGGGTATAGGAATTCGACTAATTTTTTTTCTCTTTGACTTCTGTGGAAAATCAGGGGTATTCCTATTCCCTGTCACTTTTAGACTCTGGGGCAGTCTGACCTTTCAAAATTGTGCACAATATCATTTAGTTGAGAAAAGGTAGGAATATTACGAATGGACTTTAGTTGGTATTTTATCCAGGTATTGATTGTTTGGAAGAAACAGAGCCTCACATGAACTAGTCTGAAAGGTTATGTTATAGTCTCCGAAGGCCAAAAGTTCACTGATCTCATGAGAGATTGGAATCGGGGAGTAGAAAGTTAGCCAAGATCAAGGCAGCCACTTTCTCCATTCTTCCACAAGCACAGCACGTAATCTCTGCTTCTTCTATGTCCAATTTATTCTCACATTTGTCTTCAGTCCTGCTTGTCCTGATTGCATGTCAGTGCACCTGGCCCCTGATGGTCACCCCATTGGAGTAAATCTTTCCTCCTGTTCATGGTTCAGCACTTGGTAAGTGACTGGAGTCTACATCTGGAGAGACCTTTTGGCTGGGTCTGTCCAGCTCTTATTGAGTCAGCTGTAACCAAAGGGGCTCAAGGGCCTGGACCACTGCTTAGCCAAGTTTGTGAGAACACATTCTGTGAGCAGGAAGTTCAGCTTCAACAGATATGGTGTATGAAGGTGGGGAAGATAGAATGGATGACTAGTGCTCCAGGAAAAAAAGATCTCAAACAAACAACAGTGGACACAAAATCAAAGCCTTTTTGTATACCTATGATATATGGTGATCTACCAGTTAGTTTGGCTGACTGGCCTAGACAGTTCATAGTGTCTACTTTCTTTGCTTGAATTCACTTAATTCAATTGAAGCATATTTACCTGACAGTGGCTTCAGTTCATGCCACCCTTCAGTGATGGTTCTCTTTCTTGGCCATTGTCTTGAACTTGCATCTTAGTGATATCCCTTAGCCTCTGCTGACAGGAGCTACCAACTCAGGATTCTCCCTACTTCATGCTGGTTACTTTCATTTGTAACAGAAGACAGCTGTCTCTTCCTATTTTAAAACTTAAATCTCCCAGCAGATCTGCTTGTCAAGGTTTTATTTCCAGTTTGAAGGTTGCCTCTAATTCTTGGTTAATTGGCAGGGTACATTTGCAATCCAAACTTTATCTGCAATATGGGTTTTATTTTTCACTGCTCCTAAAAGCTCAGCTTCTGGTTTGTTTTTCCCTAGGGGCATATATTATGTCCTGTCAACAGAAGGAAAATTGGAGCCATTCATGGTTCAATATAAATGTGGATCTTAATTAATATAAAAAAGCTTTGCAGTCTTGTGGATGTTGCTTTTAAACATATTAGCTTATATAGAATAGTAAGAAATTCCATTGTGTAAGGATACACGATGTGTACTTGAGCGGGGATAGGCAGACTTGGGCATTGTCCTTTTGGCACTCTAGATAAGGGATAGCTCAATGGAGAACCTAGGAAATGGCCATAAGTCTTTGCCAAGGCACGGGAGCAGAAGAGAGCCTTTCAAAATCAATTTAGGAGAGAAATGGGAAAGCTGATATAGGGAGAGCATTCTTTACTTCTTATCCTTCCCTTTGGATCCACTTATTTAGCATTTTTCAAAGCTACAGAGAAAATAAACACAGGAGGATTAATATTCTTTTTTTTTAAGGTTTTATTTTTAAGTAATCTCTACACCTATTATGGGGCTCAAACTCACAACCCCAAGATCAAGAGTCTCATGCTCTACCAACTGAGCCAGCCAGGTGCCCCAGGAGGATTTATATTCTTAACTAGTTTCTCAATTCCAAAAGATCATTTATAAGAGGACTGTTTATTCACATACCTTCGTCCATAGATGAAATGTTACATGTGGTGGTTGGGTTGTTAGGGAGCCAGTAAAAGTTTTTAAATCTATAATAGTTCCAAAGAATGGTACATTTACAACATCCTGGGCACCACGTATAATATTGTTTCTATGGAAAGATAGGAGTCAGTATGATGCGATTCAAAACACTGGACTGGAAATCTGCAAACCTAGTTTTTAATATCATCTTGCTGCTGCTGAGTGATGTGATATGAGCCTTTTGCCCACACTTTCTAGGCCCTGAGAGTGCTACAATTTTATTCTATTCGTAGAGTGAGTGATTCTGGTGGGTTTTGAAGTACTAATGACTCCATCTAGTAGGTACAGAACTTTTAGGAGGCTTGTTTGGTCCCACTGGCCTCAGAATTTTCCTCTTAACCTTTGTTCAGATCTTCCTACGTGGTCACCACCCCTCCTGTGATAAAGGGCACATTTGGGTGTCATAGGTCAAGGAGCACAGTAGCCACCTTTATGGTGATGATAGGGGCAGGAGGTCAAAGTCAAGGTCCAAATAGTAGAGAGTCAGAAAAGGTGTCACATCTGAGACGGGCCAGGTTAGGTGGTGAAATTCTATTTAATCTTGGAAATAAGGATGTGACATTAGATGTGAAACATTTGAGGCTGGCATAGGTCCAGTGCATTTGGTTCTGCTTGGCTTAAAGGGTTGAGGTGGTCATAACCTCTAAGTCCTTCTCCAAATTCCTCTTGCTCTACCCTCTAGTAATCTATTGGTTGCTCAAGACAAAATCCAAGGAGACCTCTTTCTGGTCTTTTGTCAAGTACTGCCACACCTTTCATGGCAATATTCTGGAATCCATAAATGTCTTTCTGTCTTCACTTCTACCATCCCAACTTTAGCCACTACCTTCTCACATTCTAGAGGCATAAAATGGCCTTTGTCTGTGTCAGTCTATTTTGGTCCATTCTCCATACACTTGTTAGAAATGAACTCTTCGAAATGTAGATCACATCATGTCACTGCCTGGTTGAAAACTTTTTGATCAATTAGCATGAAGTTCAACTTTGTACCTTGGCCCACTAGGATTCTACATGATTTGGCTTTCTGTCTACCTCACAAACCTCTTCTGCATTCTACTTTTTGTTGATTATATTCCAGCCACAGAGGAGGGACAGTCCTACCTGTTTGTGAACTTGGCATCTTTTATTCTACCTCAGAGCCTTTTGACTAGACTACCTACAGTATCCCTCACCCCTCCACACTTGTTTTTTTTAATTTTATTTTCCCCCAATCCATCACCTTTTCCAGTACATTTCCTTGGCTGTACTTAACATAATATGAATTGTTGCATTTATCTATTTGGTCTAATTATTTATTGTTTTTCCTTCCAAGTGGAGTATCTTGTGTTCCTTGTTCTTGGGTTCTTTCATGAAAAGAATGAATAAGTGGATTATTGAATATAAATAGTTCAAATAAATGTTAATAAATTGTGTTTGACATATTTATTCTAATCATGATTAGTTATCTTCTTCATCAAATTAAAAAAGTATTTCTAATTCTATTAACAGTATTTATTAAAAAAAATAAAATCACATGCTAAGAGCCTGGGCCAATAAGATTTTTAACAGTATATATCTTTTGCTTTTATTACACACATAGACATTTTGTTCATGTGTAACAAAATTAATGGGTGTATTTCTGATTTTGTACATTATACTTATTTAATGAGATTATAAATAAAAGGTGTTTGGTGAACCGCTATACTCCCTTCCAGCTTACCATGTGTATTTTAAAAACCCCACATTAGAAAAAATTAAGTGGAAATATCAGTTGGGTTCATAATACAAATCTCTCAGAGCAAGGAGTGGTAGGTGTTAGCAAATGTTTTAATTATTAACTATTAATATCATTGCGGAATGACTTGGGCCAGTGCTTATGATGTAGAAATGCAGACATATACCCCTTGAATATATAAAACTTTCCAAGGGATGTGCAAACTCACAGGTTTAAGAGAATAGTTTTCAGATCCTCACGTTCCACATGTACTTTTTCCTAAAACTTACCTTTCTGAGAACCCACCTGCGTTCCTAATAACATTCTCAGCTGGTGCATTCCCCTGGGGCATGCAAACCTCCAGGGCATCACACACAGGGAGAGCTTCCTTTAATGATTAATCAAAGCACCACAAATCAGAAGGAGTTCCTGTCTTTTTATGCGGTAAATGAATTTCTGTTAAGCAGAGACATGATGAGGAATGAGAATTTTGGTTAGTGTTGAAATGTTCTGAATTCAGATATATGATTGTGTGAGGGGACTGACAACAGCTTTCACTTTTTATTTTTCAGTTTTTAATAATTGACTTTAATTTCTCTTTCTCCTGATTCTTGTCAGAGCCTATGTAACCTTTGAGGGAAAGTTTCCTAAGAGCAAAGTAAATAGCGCATCAGCATGAAATACTGAAATAGTATTTTGTCAGGTATTTAAATGTATTTTCTGCTATTTTCGATACTTGGGATAAACCAATAGGTGAAAGAAAATGTGCCTGTGAACACCTGAGGTGCTGTGGGTTCGTGCTGCAGGTGAGGTTCCCTGGGAAGCCGACTTGGAGCACAAGTTTGCCTGCAAGGAGTTTACTGGAGAGAGGTCTTGAAAACTGCCTGTGGGAACGGACAGAGGGAGAAGCTGGGCTGCAGGGCAGCCACAGCAGAGGCCTCAGTAGATCCCACAGGAGCTCTGGAGCTGGGTGGGCCTTACAGATTTGTTCAAAATTGGGGCAAAGCGACTGGGCTCCCCAGGAAGGGCCTGACCATGGCAGCTCTCTTCAGCTGAGTGCAATGGCAGGAAGGGAGGACTTAGCTCAGAGGGCTTGCTGGCTGGTGCTTGCAGATGGGAGGCTGAGTGCTTCAGCCCTGAAGTGGGCAGGCCTGGACAGGGTGCCACAGCATCTAATAGTTAGTAATTCTGATTCTTCTAAATGCCACAGAAATCCTTTCTGAAGCTACAAGATTTTTGAAGATAATTGGATAAACTCAAGGAAATATTTTGTACGTGATTTTTTTTAGATTTTTTGTGTGTTTTTCAATATTGTGTTTAAAACTGACGTTGTAAAATCATATCAAATCACATGAAGAATATATTTTAATAGGCCAATCAATTCCCATCCCATTTTATCATAAAAATACTTTAATATTTTCCACTTTCTTTTAATAACAAATATACTGGCTATTAGACTAATTTCTTTAGGGTATATACATCATTTGCTTTCATTAAAAACATCAGAAATTTTTATCTTG
Source organism: Ailuropoda melanoleuca (assembly GCF_002007445.2). Classification (NCBI taxonomy): domain Eukaryota; kingdom Metazoa; phylum Chordata; class Mammalia; order Carnivora; family Ursidae; genus Ailuropoda; species Ailuropoda melanoleuca. Next base: position 133,995,010 of record NC_048219.1, on the reverse strand, counting down.
ACGAATAGTGCCATTTTTAATTTTATACTTGGTTTTTATTTAATTACATCCAAAGGCGGAAAATCAAGGTAGGAATGTAAGCTTACACAATTACCAAAGGAATTCCATGTCCTTCCTACCACTTCATGATACACCTCAGAGCTCTTAGTTCTGTATTATTTTAATTTTGACTGTTTTCACCTATTTCTCTTATAAGATATAATCTGTAATTAATTTTCAGTGTTTTTAAATATATTTTTTCTCAGAATGCATACCTTTATTTGAATTGAAAAGTAAACTTGGACCTTATTTGATAGAATATAAGTCCAATTTGGCTGACTGATTCGAGAGTGAGGACTAACTTTTCTAATTATATGGTTGACATATTCCTTAGATTGAATAAACTAAATTTATAGCTCTAAACTTTTGATGAAAATGTATTTAAAGCTCATTATAAGACAATGGCATTTTATTTAAAAAATTGGGAATAAGTCATGCAAAAACGTCACTTGTATGTTGGTTTGGCCAAGGTGTGATAAAATTAATGCTTTACCCCCCAATTTTTCTGTGTGTATTAGTTTGAACAAACTGCCTTTAAGTGAGAGAGTAACATATCATTAATGGTAAATCCTCATTGATAAACTATCCAGAAATTGAGAAAGTGAATGAATCTGATCGGTAACAAATCTTTTTCAACTCAGATGGTTTCCAATTCATGGTTTTCGGTTATGTTATTAGAGGCCCTAATTGATTTATTGGATGATGGACCATGAAAAATGAATTTTAGCTCAGATGGAATTTAATGATCGACATTGCTTTCTACCAACTCTGCACTCTCTTTTTTTTCTCCCTTACCCAGCTTAATTTTTATCTCTGGTACATATCATCTGGCATATTATATGCTCACACATATATGTGTTTATTCTCTGTCTTTTCCCACTGAAACATAAGCCCTGTAAGAGCGGGAAATTTGTTTTATAAACTACTCAATCTCCAGCTGATTGAGCAATGCCTGACATTTAATAGGCCCTCAATAAATTTTGCTGAATCAAAAAATAAATTAATAAATTAATGAGTGAGGGAGGAGCAGAAGAAGTTATTATTATTAAGTGAAAGAATGAGGGAATATTTGGGAATGTACTGATAATTTAATATAAAAGATAAAGAGTTAGCAAGAAAACTTAGAAAAGTGAACTTTAGTTTAGTTACTGGGAGGGGTCTGATATTGTTAGATGTTAGAGATCCAAGTCAGGATAAACGTTTGAGTATTGATTTACCACTATTAGCACATTCTAAATTTGGATTACCCTTACTCAGAATAAGTTCTGTTCTTTGTCTCTTTGGTCCCCTTGTGGGCGTTTTCAGTCTTACCAGCCTGTGTGTGCCAGTTAAAAAGCACGTATACTTTATGGGGCTGAGTCCAATAAAAGCTTTTCAATCAACCCACATTCATAGTGGAAGATTACTTTCATTCTTGGGAAGGGTGACATATGCGTGTGAAGCCCAGTATTCAGATGAAAGGAGTACTTTGGTATTATTTAACTGTGTATTGGCAAGACTTGAGCCAGTATCTAGTTTCTCTTTAGAGACATTTTGCATTATATTACAGTACTCTTACTGTGCTGTGCCAGGGAAATTAAGATCAGCTGGAACACTCTGTAGGTCATTGGCTTGGAATCTCAGGGCACTGGGAACTTGATGTTTTGTTTTAATGACCTCATTTAGGCTAAACCTGTCTTTGTCCCAAAGGCTTATAAGAGCCTCTTTACAAAACCATGTCTGCACCTTGGGAAATATATGGGAAAGTTTTAGAGAAAAGTGACTAAGTATTTGAAGGCATTGGGTCAACCTCCACGTACAGAGTACTTGATAAGTGATGACTTGTTAGTTAAGGAAGATGAAGAGGGTGTATAATTCAAGTCCCTTGAACATCGTTGTAGCCATCAGATTCCATGATGTCTGAAACATACTTTGATGGTTCAAGGGGGTATTTTTAAGAAAGATGAAGAAGTGTTTACAGGTCATGTAGCAGTTCATGGGACTTGGGTTCTGGCAGATGCTTTCTACAGAGATTGCCAAAGGATGTCACTTTTGTGGAATGAAGCACCACCTCCATATTTCTCAAAGTGGGAGTATATGATGCGCGTATACATATGGGGTGTGCGAGGATTGTGGGAGGGCCATATGGGAAGTCGCATGATAAACATGGAACACCTTTCTGGAACAATCATTTTAATTGAAAATAGGGGGAAATATTTTTATATTAAAATAAACACTCTTGTTTTTATGAGCAGAATGCACAATTTACATGGATTTTTAAGAACAAATTTAATACCTTAGTGTCGTTACCTACCCAGAGATGGTGAGGGCTGTGTAATTTACTTTCTTTTGCATTTTCATTAGTTCTGGTGGAAAAATTTAAGAAACACTAGTGTTGTTTTCAGTGTTGTGGGAAGTGGCTTTTTGTAATCCTTGGAGGATTGGTTATCAACTCTCTTTTCCTTCCCAGCTTTTCTCTAACTAAAATTCTTTCTCTCTAAAGCTTCTCTGATTTTATTGATACCTATATCATTTAGTATTGAGGCTTTTGGGTTGTTAACCATTTGAGGTTTTTTTTCCACTCTGCTTTCCTGCAGCAGGAAGCAGGAAGCAGGAAGTGGCTCTCACCAAAGTCTCTGAAGGCCACCTTATTCTGAAGACCTATTTCTGTGCTTATTTTGATGTCTCAGCAGTTTGGGGCATTTTTAACTATTCTTCCCTTCTTGAAACACTTTCTTGACTTCTGTCTCTTATGGACCTCTGTGTAGGATCTCAGTGTTGGTTTCCTTAGGGTTTTGCCCTAGAACTTTTTGTGTTCGTCATAGTTTCCTTTTATTGCTCGGGTGATCTCACCTACTCCCATAGCCTCAACAACAATATACATAGACGTCTAGACCAGTTATCCTGGGCTGCCTGCTAGATATCTTCACTTATACAATCCATTGACATCTCAGGCTCTTCATATTCCAAACAGAATTAATCCCTTTTCCTCTTCAACTTGTTCCTTCTATGTCTCCCTTGGGAGTGGCATACTCTACCCATACTAGAAATAAAAAATCTTAGGTCTTCTTAATCTCTTCACTATTCCTCTCTCTCTTCATCTGATTGGTTACAAAGTCCTCTTGGAAAAACAACTCTTGACTTTATCCATTCTGCATTAGGTGTCCTGCTTTGAGATAAACTACCAGGTCAGTTCTGTTGCATTATCAGTCTGTTTACTTATCAGTGTTCTGCTCTCCAGGAAGCTCTCTAGAGGCAGCAAGAGCCAAGTCTGCCTTGGACATCAATGCATTTCCAGATCTTAGCATTGTGCCTGGCACATCGTAGGTCCTCTGTAAATACTTGCTGAATGAACAGAAGGTTCAGATAGCACTTTTACCCAAAGTAGGATTCATTTCTAAAATATCTGATAGATGACCATCCATATGGTCTCCTTGAGCATTTTCAATGATAATGAGTTTATTTTGCTTGTGATCAATAAAACCCCTATATAAATGCCTTCTTATGAACTGCATGAAAACCAAGGCTGTGTCTAATTTGTTAGAATAAAATTTAATTGCTTAGTTTTTTGGTAGGATTTTACCTTTCCCTATTTAAATCTTAATTTTGATCCACTTTCCCAGTATGTCAGAATGTTATTGAATTTTATTCTTTTATTACAGTAATTGTCCCACTCAGCTTTGCTTCATATGCACATGGGAATAGATGACATTAATATCTTTATTCAAGAAGGAAAGAAAAGCTTGCCCTGTTAGCCTGCCCTCAAGGGTGATGCTGGTGGATTAGTCAACACTAAGTTTCCTCAACATGTTGCTAATCCATTCAAACAATATTTATTGTCTTCTTTGTACTAGTCATTGTGTTTACATTTGTCCCTTGAACAACATGGATTTGAACTATGTGGGTCCACTTATCCAGGGTTTTTTTTTGATAATACTGTAAGCATGCTTTCTCTGACTTATGATTTTCTTAATAGTTTTTCTTTTCTCTAGCTTACTTTATTGTGATAATATAGTACATAATACATATAACACCTAAAATATGTGTTTATCGACTATTAACGTTACAGGTAAATCTTCTGGTAAACAGCAGGTTACTAGTAATTAAGTTTTTGGGGAGTCAAAAGTTATATGTGGATTTTCGACTCTTTGGGGGGTTGGTGTCCCTAACCCCTGCATCGCTCAAGGGTCAGCCATATAATTATGTTGTCATACTTGTCTTACTCTATCTTGTCTATCAGCAGCATTATGAGGCATTTCTCAGTTATTCTTTAGACATCAAGATATCTTCAGATCTAGATACTCCTTTGACCTATTGATATAGAGGCTTACTTAAATGGTAATAACTTAGGGATTATTATCAGTAATGTTTATTCAGTTCTTACAATGCACCAGGTGCTGTGCTAAGAAGATAATAAGTTTTATAACATCCCCTTTTCCCAATACATCAGTGAGGTAGACACTATCATTATATCCATCTTAAAGTGGAGGACATTTAAGTTTAAGAAATATTCTATAATTTGATCAAAATTGCACAGCAGGGAAGTGACAGAAGCCAGATCTAAACTCAGACTGTCCTATATCAGTAAGATTTACAGACTCCTATTAACCCTTTCTTCCTTCCCTCCTCCTCCTTCTTTTTTCTTTTTTTTAACTTTCAAAAATATTTGAAAACAAAAAAGGAATATTTTTAATAGACCAGGCCTATACTATGAGTAGCATTAAAGGGTACAGTTCTAGAGGTGGACATCGCTGAGACGTCACTCTTATGTGGCATAACCAATGTGCCTAAGGGAACAGAACCAGTTTTAGATTATTCCAAAGGTTCTTTTCACTCAACATTAACTTGGATTTGATTAACTTATTTCTAGATATATAAAATTATAGTAATCACACAAATCAAATAAAAAAATGCTTTTTAAAATGCTTTTTCCTTCTTTGCGAAAAATGATTCATCTAAACTAGGCAGACCGTATCATGGATTGTGGAGGTCCGTGCAGTTGTACAACAGTCTGACTTCTTTTCTCTTACACTGGTTTCCGAGGCACATATATCCTTCCTTTATATTAGTGATGATATAATTTGCAAGGCACTTCCAAACATGTTATAACTTTTATCCTTTCAACATAGGGCTGTTGTCAGTATATGAGTTAGTTTTATTCAGTTTTATAGATGGAAAGAGATAGGATCAAAGATCAAGAGTTAAATCATACTGTATTGTATGACAGAGCCGGGACTTGAACCCAGATTTTCAGATTTCAGTTCTAGCCCTGAGTACCTAACACAAAATTGATAGGTAGCATTCTGTTTAAAAACTGCATATAAAATACCCACTTTGTGTTTTCAATGATTACAGATGTTATGCAGTGAAACATGGTCTGTGATAGTAGGAAAGAGTTGTCTTTTAAACTGCATGTGAAACCCAACTTTAATATATCCTGATCTTCCTTTACCTCTAGTGTTTTTCTTGTGGTATTGGTATATTGCTTTTGGGAAATAACAGAAGTCCTTTTTATTATTGTTTCAGGAAATGTCAGAAATCCCTTATTATTATTTTTTAATTTGTAGGATTTTGAATGATTTTTTTGAAACTACCAGGGAAACTGGATCATTCTCAAATCAGGATGCATTCTGACTGAAAGAGTTCAGCTGTACTCTGGGGTGTTAAATTAATTTTCATTGACAGACACTTGCCTAGGATTTAATTGAGATTTAAGTTAGTAAAAACCCAGCCTTGTGGCCTAGAGAGCAATTGGACAAAGTAGATGAAGTAGAGAGGAAAGTATTTTCTCAGTCTTTTTTTTCCCCCTTGGGCAGAACCCAGGTCACCTGCAGAGATCAGGATGCAGACCTGTCCCGCATTAGCAAGTCAGACACACGTCATTAGAATGAATGCAAGGCTATAAATATCAGTGCAGAGATTACTGGTTTATAACACATGGGATTAAAAAATGATTCAAGTATTTAGAGATTGAATTAAATTCCATTTAATAAAAAGAAGTTAGCAGTCCTTCACTTAACAATATGATTAACCTTTAACCTTAGAAAAGTTTTTTTTTAATATATATAATGCTTTAGGGTAGCAATTCGCAAACTTCCTCAGGGATGACACATACCTAGAGTATTTGATATAAATGCAGGTTCCTGAGCCTTATCCCTGGGGAGTCTGTTTCTGTAGGTCTGGAATGGGTCTGGATTTAGCTTTTGATTGAATTTTTGTTTGAGTCACTTTAAAAATAGAATATTTCTAATTCAAAAAGATATAAGCACCCTTATGTTTATTGTAGCATTATTTATAATAGCCAAGATAGGGAAGTAACCTAAATGTCCATCAGTAGATGAATAGATAAAGAAGATGTGGTTTATATATATAGTGGAATATTATACAGCCATGAAAAGAGGATGAGCACTTGCTATTAGTGACAACATGGATAGACCTAGAGGTTATTATGCTAAGTGAAGTAGGTCAGACTACAAAAGACAAATACCATATAATTTTACTCATATGTAGAATCTGAAAAAACAAAACAAATGAATAAACAAACAAAAAGCAGAATCAGACTTATAAACACAGAACAAATGAATGACTGCTGGAGGGAAAGAGTGTGGCAAGCAGAGCCTAATGTATAAAGATATTGAGTCACTATGTTATACACCTGAAACTAATGCAAAATTGTAAGTCCACTCTACTAAAAAAAAAAAATTGTTTTTAAAAGGCCTATTTGTTGTTTAATAAAAACCCTCCATGGCAATGGGAATTGTCAGGGCTATATGACTGCAAAAGTGGCTGTTGAAATAGACCACACTCGGGGGCGCTCTTGAAATGTTTTTGTCTGTGGTTAGTTCCAAATACAGACAGCAGAGGGGGCATGCTTTAGCTGACCCAAAGAACCTGCTACCCTGATTGTTTTAACATGAAGTATTCTAGATTGCATCGTTAATTCATTTCATTTAGACTATTAGAGAAGTATCATTTGTTGAAACAAATGATCTGTTTTAGAAGGGACCATGTGATTGGAAGTTTTTGTAAGTTAATTATTTGAAGAAAAATATTTTAATTATGTATTTAAATAATTCTGGTTTTTTCCCCCATTTTCATATTATGATCTGAACAGTGGTTCTAGCTAGTATTTCTTATAGGTTGGGTTTTTATTTTTAGTTGTAAGAATTAAGAGTCTGATATGCTAAAGAGTTAGATGATGGTAGAACTAGAATTGACAGATGTCTCCTACAGATTGTTTGTTGAATAAAGTTCTGTAATATTTTGCCTAAGAATTGAAGATATATGTCATTCAGTCCATATTCTATCATTAAAAATCGGAAGTGAGTCCCACATCCCAGAACTTTTTTCTCTTTCCTTTCAGACTCTGTGCATATATAGATACTTTTGTTTATAATTTGGTGTTCTTTTTTATATGGCATTTTTCCATGCTTGCTTTTGTCAATTAATGCTCTATTAGTAACAATAGAATAAATCAACTTGGATTAGGTTAAGCAGAAATGGAGTGCCTCTTTTGCCATTATTTTTGTCAAATTGTGACCTTTTTTGAAGGCAGAGACTGTCCTTTTTTATCTCTTCAGTTTCTACTGTGAAACATTGGACAGAATAAGGAGTGTCACCACTGGCGTCAATTCCTAGATACAAGCTGTGATGGATTAAAGATGGCTATAGATTCTTTGCTATGCCTCACATTCCTGTATTGTCCTTCAGAATCTTGGAGGGGTCTGATTCTTTGACTTATAATATAGTGGAAGTGACACTGTGACAGTTTCTGGTCTAAAGCTTTAAGGGACTGGCAGCTTCCATTTCCTGTTTCCTGGAACACCGTCTTTGGGAAACGTTATCTTTCTAATGTGAGCCTTGTATGACTGTATTGAGACCACCGGAGAGGCCATGGGGAGTCTCTCTGATCAGTAGTCTCAGTTAAGCCCGTCTATTTAGCCATCCCTGCCACGATGCTGGACATGAGAGTGAGGCAGTCTTGGATCCTCCAGACTAGCCCATCCACCAGCTGCATACCTTGACACCATGTGGAATTGAAGAATTACTTAGTTAAGTCTGCCCTCCTATCCACAAAAGCATGAGATACAATAAAAGAGTTGTTTTAAGTCACCATGTTTTGGGGCAATTTGTTATGCAGAAATAGGATAACCAGAACAAAGAGAACCTAAGAGAATAGATGGTGGAAACTGGAAGGAACCTGGGAGAATATCTTATTTAACTATTCCCCTTTGTAGGGAAAAACTGCATATCACAGTCAGTATTCTAATCTGTCTTTGTTGCTCTTGCCTCTGGAGGACCCTATAAGATCATTGATTTTACACTTCAGAACTGGTAAGTAAAGACCTATAGATACAGCCCTGAGATCATCTAAAGAACTACTACAGTGACAGAAAGAATTTTTGCAACCTCAAAAAGGACCTGACCCCCAAACAGTATTTATTCCAGAAATACTTAGTCCAGCTATTTTTTATTACTTAACTGCTATGACAAAAAGTTACATTCTAGTATAAATAAATGTATGTTTTACTTAATATTCAAATATAGTAAATAATACTAGAAAAATAACCCTGCACACAAATAATGAATGCTCACTTCCTATACAGGCAATCTCAACATGTACGCAATTTGTATTTCAAAAATTCTTTGGTAACTTTGGAAACTTTGGATGCATTTTTCCATAGGATCAATGATTTTAAAATTTTACTTTAATATATAATGTGCCTAATGTTTAAATCATCACCTTATTTATCAGTTTTCTGTGGGAAAATGCTTTCCAAATCCCAGCTTAGTATCTATGAACCCATCAGTCCAACCTCCCCCTTTATTAGTCTTTGGCAGAAGACCTGGGTTCTATTCTTTCTATGAGCAGTGGGAGTGAGCACTTACTTACCTTGCTCTTAGCACCTGCTGATGGCAGATGTCTCCTTATGACTAAGGATGAAGGAGAGAAGGTTCTGGGGCCTCCATGCAGTTGGAGAGTGTGCTCTACTTGGTGTAAGGAGAAAAAAGAGAGTGTGGTTCAGGACTTATTGTTGGTTAAATTTCTTAGTTCAGGTCAGCTCCTGCAGTTTTCCCTCCCTTCTTTCTTCCAAGTGTCCTGGAGATTGCTTTCATTTTCATCCTTCCCAACAGCTCCCTCCTTTCAAGGTATCAATTTTTTTTTTTTTTTTTTTTTTAGAGAGAGCGCACATGCATACGAGGTGGGGGGGGGTGGGGGTAGAGAGGGAGAGGGAGAGAGAGAATCCCAAACAGGCTCCACACCCAGAGCAGAGCCCCACATGGGACCCGATCCCACCACCCTGAGACTATGACCCAAGCCAAAACCAAGAGTCAGATGCTCAACTGACTGGGCCACCCAGGTGCCCCTCTTTAATTTTCTTTTATTTCATTTTCTTTTCTTTTCCTTTTTCTTCTCTTGTTGTCTCTCTTTCCTTCTCTCCCCTCCCTTCCTCCCTTTCTTCCTTAGTTCTTCCCTCCTTCTGTCCTTTCTTTTTTCTGTCCATCTACTTACCCACCCTTCCATCCTTCCTCTCCACCCATTGTCTTATTTCTCTTAAAATCAACCTAATTTCTTTTAGGCCTTGGGAGTTGTTAGTTTGTATAGTTAATTAAATCCTTCAGTTTATTTTTAAATTCAGGGAAAGTGAGTTGCACCTTTACTGGTTATATAACTAAGACAAGTTATAGGTACTTCTAGATTGTAAGCCCTTGGTAAGAGGGACTACAGCTAATTTTTCTCTAATCCCTTTTCACATAATTTGAAATACTTAGCAATATTTATGTGTAAATGAATAAAAATTAAGGATCACAGTTATGACCTTTCTCGGTGATTATGTATCTGAGCTAAGAAAGAGGGTGAAATGCACTGATGAAGATTTTTTTAAAAACCTGTGACTGTATGCATGTTGTCCACATTTCTAGCCTATGTGTTTAATGCAAGTATATGTGATATTTTAGAGCCAAATTTTGCCTTTGGTTTTCTTTTTTACCTGTATTTTTCACTTTCACTGGTGTTCTGGCAATAGTGTTTGGCTTTCTTGTTATGATACCATCAAAGAGTGGAGCTGTCCAAACCCATAGATGTGGTGTACTTAATTCACTAATAATAAGGGGAATATCTGACATTACTTCTGTTCCTTAGAGTAAGATTAAGTAAGCGAAAGTTTGGAGTATATTTCGAGGATTAAAGTCTAGATCTAGGAAACAGTATTTTCAGCAGTGTTTTGGATGACGAGTGAACTCTAGTTCTTTACTCAAGCAGAGTAATTTGCACTGTGACAGTTCCAGCTTTCCTCAGGATAAGACAAAAATTGTGCTGAAAAGTTCAAGGTAATTTTTGTATTTTATGTTTCCTTGAGCCTGATTTGAAGTGTAAAAATAAGATGCCAAAAAGTCCCAACTTGAAGAACATATTATTCCACCAAATGTTATCTTTGTGTATTTATCAGTTTTTTGCTCTAGCCATTCTAAACTATTTGCTATTTTTATCTTCTTAGACCAAATGTACTTTAAATAATTTCTCAGTAATCAAGAAGGACAGTATGCAAGGGGAGAATTCCAAATAGTAATTTTAAGAGAAACTTAGAATAATGTGCAAGGAAACTTTTTATTAAGGATTTTGGTTAATTCTGTTCTTTCTTTCTTTCTTTCTTTCTTTCTTTCTTTCTTTCTTTCTTTCTTTCTTTTTTTTTTTCCTTAAGGAAAACTGGCATTTAATCATTTGAGAAGTATTAATTATCTTCTTTATGTTGGGGTTCAGGATTCTTCAGACTTCTGTTGGGGCACAAATTCATTCGAAACCCAGTGTTTCAAAAGATGAAGCAATGCTATTTGCTTTACTAAACCTTATTAATGTTACAGATTTTATTACGAGTGTTATTGTGTCCTTCTGTTACAGTTTAATCACTCATGTTTGGGAAAATGTATTTGTAATCATGGATGGAATGGAGTACCTACAGTATACTGCAAGTTGGAAGTTTATGTGTGGGTATCAAATATAGAATGCAGCCTTCGGCTCAGGGCGTGATCCTGGCGTTATGGGATCGAGCCCCACATCAGGCTCCTCCGCTATGAGCCTGCTTCTTTCTCTCCCACTCCCCCTGCTTGTGTTCCCTGTCTCGCTGGCTGTCTCTATCTCTGTCGAATAAATAAATAAAATCTTTAAAAAAAAAAAAAAAGAAGAAGAATCCTACCTGAGTGATCTTACACCTCAATCTTTAGTTGGAAAATAATACAATTTTATTTTATATTTTTAAATTTTAAATAAATGTTTACATTTTAATAATGTTTAAATAAACTATTAAATACTATGGAAAACTATATGGTTCCTGGGTGGCTCAGTCGGTTAAGCGTCTGCCCTCCACTCAGGGCCAGTGGGCTCCCTGCTCAGCAGGGAGCCTGCTTCTCCCTCTCTCTCTGCCCCTCCCACTGCTCATGATCACTATCTCTCTCTCTCAAATAAATAAATAAAATCTTAAAAAAATATTCTTTAAAAAATAAATATTATGGAAAACTAGAAATTATGTACAAACAAAAGATAGACCTAAACCACTGAACAAAAACTAAAAGCCAGTCCCATTGCTCAGAAATAACTCTTGCTAACATCTTGGGTACTTCATCTTTTTCTAACTTTTTAATGCATCTGAACATAATTTTAAAATTTTTGATTAAATACTGTACATTGATCTAAAATCGTAAACTTTTAGCAGTAAGGGTTCCTATTAATTGTTTTCTTGCTTTACAAATGTAGAGACCAAGACCCAAGTGAATTAAATTACCTGCTAGTACTTGGCCATAATCCTTTATCAAGTGGAAAAGAGGCAAGAATAGAACTCACATTTTCTAATCTTTTTATAATGTCACTGCATGCAGGTCCCACTCTTTAATTTCTCAGACTGTTAGCAGGTTGCTATGTACATGAGTGCCAGACTGTGAAGACGAAGGCTGCATGAACACAGTGTGCCTAGTGGCTTGTGCCAGCCACCTGCTTGGATCCCGGGTTAGCGGTGCCCAAGAGGCAGGACCTCCAAGTGAGAGCTGGCTTGTTCAGCATTGGGTCCTGAAGGCCTCGCTGAGATCAGTAGCCTATGAAGCAGGGGCTCTGGGCCAAGCCCATCAAGCATGTCCGCCCAGTGGCCCAGAATACTAGATACTGCTTTGGAGAGGGCAGTGGGATCAGGAAGTAGTTTCTGAGGATTAGTGAGGAATGATAGGGAATTAAAATGCCCTGAGGTCTCTGGAAACCTTTGGCCTTCAGACCTATAACACGGAGGATTGGAGGATACTAGGTCTTCATACATCCAAATTCTCTGAAAATCAACAAAATCGCAGGATGGGTGTTACAGGACCCCGTTGGACCTGAGCGGGATAGCTTTTTCTTTTTCTTTCCTTTGTCGAAAACTGTAAGTACTGTTAAGATACCCTGGACCCAAAGCACTGCTTGTGGTTACTATTGATGTTGGGGTTGGGGGGGAGCAATAATTATTCTATTTATTCTATTTTTTCTAATATTTATTTTGGTGGGGGGAAGAGGGCAGAGGTAGAGGAAGAGAGAATCTTCAGCAGGCTTCATGCCCAGCAGCCCAGCATGGAGCCGATCTCACAACTCTGAGATCATGACCTGCACTGAAATCAGGAGTCAGATGCTCAACCGTCTGGGCTACCCAGGTGCCCCTATGTATTTATTTATTTTTAATTAATTAATTAGTTTGTTTGCTTTAGTCCTGAAACATTCCAAGACTTTCGTCACTCTGCAGATACTCTCAAGGTAATACTTCCGGTCAAAACCCTTTGCTTGCTGGGGTGGAAGGCACCTCATTGAGATGCAAATGCTGGGATAATCTCCCTGTGCACTCTTTTTCCATCCCTAGTCTTAGGAAGTCTACATTCTACACAGAAGACTGGTGTGGAAGAGTATTTTTAAGTGCCAATTTATCTCATTAACCACTGGGTTTGAGAGGAACTCTCAATTAAATACACAGAAATTCCTATGTATTATCTCTAATCAGCTTAATATTAGAGCTGAAAGCAATTTCTTAGGGCTGATAGAAATTCATTAGGCCAAATAATTTTACTAGGTTAACAAACTGCATAATTGATATAGGATTACAGCCAAATATTGCCATATTATTGCATATACGATGGAGCTGTTCACAAAAGAAATCAAGGAGCAGTTCTGCAAATGTGGATTAGAATAGAACAAGTGCAGCTGTGAATTTAGAGCACTCTTAATAGCAAATAATGGAGTTAATATTTTCTTTTCATGTAGTGAAGAATGTGATTATGTCTTGTTTGTGAACTTTTTAAAAAGTGAAATTACTTCTACAAAGCCTAATCAAAGTAGTTGCAGCCATATGCTCAGATGAAACTGCTGTAAAAGACACATTATGTCTTCATCCCCTGCTATGTGGACCATCATCAAGGTGCTATGTGCTATGTGTAGAGCATAAATTAAACGTCAATTTGCACCAGTTTATGATCTCAATAATAGTTTCGTTGCTTCCCCTCCCCCCGCAAACTGTTGGATTTAGCATCTTTTGGGCGTGGTTTAAGGTTATGCCATTTATTTATTTTATTCCAGAATCGATACATCTGAAAGAGTGCAGTCTCATCCAGTTCTCTGGGAGGCAACATTGTTTCTAGTGGCGGTGTTACTGCTCAGTAGTTTTGGAACAACTAACTTGTTCTTGGGAAATCGATAAGCATCTTTAAGCCTTCCCATTGGTGACTGATCTTAATTCCTTGTGACTATCTGATTTTGAGAAAGAGTGAAAAGTTGTTTCAAGCCAATTCTAGAGAGTGACATGAGCACCCACACTAGGAAATCTCTGAAGTTAATGAGGCTCTGAGTTTCTTGCTGGACTTGAGCACTTTGGTATTTCCTAGGAAGAATAGAAAAATCGCTCGTGGACAGGAACGTGAAAAACTTTTTCTGTGACATTTTCTGTGGAACTGCAAAGTGGAATATTTTAACTGGGATAGTATTTTTTTCCAAGGGCAAGGTATTATTATAGCTGTAATTTGAACTAAATACATCCTAGTAGGATAGTTTTGTGAAAGCAAAAACGACAATAACCACAAATCATTATAAATAGCACTTGAGTGCAGTCTTCTATTTTAGCTCCTGTAAAATGTCTGTAAATGTATGCATTGATTCCAGGAAAGACTTCTATGTACTGTGATGTGTTCATTCAACATACACAGAGTGTACTTTTACTTCATCAATTTTGTCATGCAACTGATATGTACCTTTAAATGAATGCTATCCAAAAGAAATTTTTGAAATGATTTGTCTGAATTGGGAATTTTAATAAAGGTGTCTGAGAGGTTTAAACAGAAACCATCTTTTTCTCAAAATAGCTTTCCCTGCAGCAAGCTGAATATTCAAAACTCCTGCTTTGACTTTAGAACCATTTTACTTAAAATAGCTTGCAACTCCTCCCATTTATGCCAGAAAATAATGGTCTCTCATTTGTTAATAAACTGTCAAATGGATAAACGTGGCTGAAAATAAAAATGCAGGTTTATTCGAAACAATTTGGAACGAAGTTCCACATGATGAGATTTACCTAACTTCTGAGACCGTCACTTTTGAAGGATCTCACCCTCAGGCTGCATATATATCTTCTGGTCTATTTGTTAAATCTGTATCATTATCACATAGTCACTCCTCGTAAATATTTGAACTTGTGGTCAGAAAACGCATATTCTCCCACAATTACAGTTAAGAATATTTTTCTCTCTCTCCACCTACATACAGCTCTATAATGATGTCCACATTTGCTTTCTTGAAGTTTCTGCTGTGACCACTGGCAGAAACAGCATAGCAGACCAGATGGTCTGTTGATTTGAGTAGAAAAATTCTTTGGCCTTTATTTAATTCAGTAGCTGTACTCAGTCTGCTCAGGAGAGTCTAATGAGAGAACATAAGGACGCTGCTGTTAAGATGAGGTACGCTGGCAACATTTTTGCATTTCTTGCCTACCCTTGGCTGGGCATTGTCAGTAGTTTTCTTGTCTTTATAAAACCATTAAATGGATCATTTAAATAATAAAAGCACTTTTTCCACGTGGGATAATATTTTTTTTAAAGTGGCTTGAGGTTTAACTCTTCATAGAGAACTTGTGAAGCTTGGAAACAGATTTATCTAACAATTGATGAGAAGCTGACCATCTTATTTGGCTTAAATAGTTTGGTAACCACCGCGGTTCTAAGGTGGAAGGATCGGAAGGAGTAGGAGTGAAGCCCTGCACAAATGCTGGGACTGTCTTTGGAACTGGCTGTTTCCATCAGAAGTAGCTGTGACAAACACAGCATTTCGGAAGACCCTTGGAGTGCTCACCTCCTTCTGGTGCTGTCTGCGGTCATTCCACGTCACTCCCTACTGATGTGGAGCTTTTACTTCTGTGAGGACATTTTATGTTAGGGGCAGTTTTCCTTATAATGGTTCTGATATCTAGAATGAAAATTTGCTTTGGAAGAACATTCTAAATTTAGTTTCTGATCGGTAAGTTTAGCAGACTTTGAATTAGGGAAAATAAAAATGAGTCAAGATCTTTGCCTCGAGGTATTTATTAAAGTTTCAACTCATTGACTGACTGACTGCCTCCTTCCTTCCTTTCTTTTACTGTCAGTAAAGTTTTTTGTTCGTCTGTGGTATGAGAGTTGGTAATATAAACAATATTACATTATTGTGTCAATTCCAGTATTAAAAATAGCGCATCTGTAAAAATATTGGAGTTAGCATGTCCGGGGAATGCAGTGTTCCAGTAAACTGATTTCTTTTTTTTTAACACTAAAAGACAACTTTTTTTTTTTTATGGAGAAAAAATGTCTTGAACAAAGTAATGCACCTGAGAGAATGAATACCCAGCACCATGCCTGAAACAGAAAGGGTGTTCAGCTATAATTACTAGAGAAATGGGCTCCATTTTTAAGGATGTTGTCCCTTAGCCCTCAATCTTTTTTAATAATTTGGTTAGTTATAGCACTTTAGGTTCAAAATAATTTTGCTCTCAGAACTTGGAAGATATTAATCCACTGTCACTCAGCACCTAGTTTTGAAGATAAAAAGCTTGTTGCCGATCTGATTCCTATTTATTTGTAAGTAAGACTTTTTGTTTTGATTTTTTTTTTTAATTTTCTCTCTGGAAGTTTTGCAGTTTTTCTCTTACTGTTGGGATTATGATATTTCATTAAAATATGTTAAAAATTGCCTTAAAAAACACACTGTTTTGCTCTGTACTTGGTAGGCTCATTTAATCTCAAGCCTACAGTCTTTTATTCAGCTAAGAGAACATTATGTGTTTCATTATTTTCTCTCTTCTGTTTTCCCTTTCTGCGTCCAAATTTTGCCAAGCATTATGTCAGCCTTGTGGTTTTGAGCGAGTTAACCTCTAACATCTTTGATCATCAATTGCATCATTATAAAGTGGAATTATAATCCCCAGGAGGCCCATACCCAATATGGTAATTATTCTTTCTCCTTCAGATGGCTTGCTCCCCTAAGCTTATCGTTTTGATCAAGGCGCTTGAATCTAAATATAGACTTCTGGCTCTTGAAGTGATGTCTGGGCTGTTTTTAGCATGAAGGTTATTGAACATGACTCTGGTCTTCCTCAAGGTAGCACTGGCTCATTTCTGAAAGTTTCTTTGAATACTATAGCACATGTTGTATGGCAAATACAGAGGTCAGCACAAAGAAAAGAGTCAAAGTATATATGAAATGTGAGCTAGAATGTTAAAAACAAGGCGACACTTAGAGTCTGTTAAAAGGTAGAAGTCTGTAAAAGCAAACAGGGGACCTACAGTATTTCCATATGAGTTCATCTGAGGGATGGCTGCCAGATTAGTCTTCCCAAAAGAGCAGCTCTGGTCATGTCACACTCCTTAAAAACCTTCATTGGATTCTGTTGTCTATAAAATTAACATCAGACTCTTACACTTGATATTTAAGTTGTCTAAAAGATTGGCTCCAGGGAAATTTTCCAATCGTATATCCTGCTATTCTCTATACATTCCTTCAGTCTAATAAAAATACAGTACTCTGCTTCCCAGATCTAGTCCATGCTGTCCTGTTGAGTGTGAGTCTCCCTCCCACCTGTTTATTCCAGTGAAGTCCTTCTCTCTTTAAGTCTAGCTCCACAGCCTCTTCCTTTACGAATCTTCTTCTAATCTCTGTAACTCCATGTCCTGTTTCTCTGCCTGGCCCAACACACATGATTCGTGTATCCCGTGTGGCATCTAACACGTGGCATGGAAGTGATTTAGGTAGGTGCTATGGCGTACTCATCTGTGCTCTGCTAAGGTCGACTCAACAGTGCTTCACTTGTAATTTGGCTCAGTCAGTATGGTTGAATGAGTAAGTGAACAGAGGCGTTGTGGTCGTGGTGCACTGTAATGTTTTACACGGAGCAGAGTACATTTGGAGTGGTTTGTTTATTTTGGTGGAGCTGACTAATGACCAGATTGTGCTTTGCTGACTATTTTGATTAGAAGATTTTATATTATCTGTATGCCCACTTTCTGCTTTTTATCGATAGTTATAAGCACTTTGCTAATGAAACAGGAATACTGTCAGATATTTGAGACATACCTACTTAGCTTTTAGTCCTATACTTTCAAGCGTTTATATGAAGACAAATTAAAATCAAATATCATACATCTGTGACTGAAAATATTGTGCATTTTAATGATATTTCTTATACCATCTAACTGATTTTGCCTGGGGGAATGGTTTGAGAAGAAACTGACTTGTTACTTGGGGTCGGTGGTAATAAATCCGTTGAGAGTGAAGGTCTCTTTCAAAATGCATTCTCTCTTCTGCTTCTTTCCACCAATGAAATCGAAGATAGTGAAATACCTTATTCTTTAAGTTGTAGCTTTCCCTATAAGGAAGTGTGTAACTTTTATAAACATATTAGCAGCTTCTTGATGGATATGAGGAAGAGGAATAGGCATGACGTTATATGGCAGTTTGTTACGTGTGATTTATATTTGCTAGAAGAGCAGCTTCAATTGTGTGTCTTCAGTCATCAGGGTGACATTGATCTGTGGCAAGTCAATGTGTTCCTTTGTACTTTCACAGTAGTAATGATAGGAGAAAAATGCTTAAGTCTCCTGAAAAGGACTTTTAAATTGTAGGGATTTAATCCTTGTCATCTGACTGACAAATAGACAAATATTTTAGTTTCTTTCAGGAAGTGAGTGTTTTCAAATTTGTATTGATGTTTTCCCCCTTATAAATGGAAAAATACTTACAGTCCATTTTGTAAAAATGTATTTTGCAGATAGGGATAGATGCTCTGAGAGTTGGTAGAGGACAAAGGATGAAAACTCAAGTCTTCTAACATAATACCAACAATATTAACAACATATATAATTATATTAGCAGCTAATATGTATCGTGCATATTATTTCCATGTACTATTACTGTAAGGAGACTGAGCATGGGAAGTTAAGTACCTTACCTGAGTCACACCATCATTAAGAGCGTTCAAATACAGGTTACCTCAATATAACCCAAAGATGGAGTAATCTGTGGTTTCACCTTTCATTATTGATTAATTGATTGAAGATCTAATTGGCTTTATTAAATAATTCATGAATCAGACAGCATCACATCTAGTAAGTAGAGGTGGTTTCACTCTTTCAGCAAAGCTTTTGAGTAGATACAAATTCTCTAAGAAAACAGGAATTATTTTAAACCTGACAGCACAACATCAGCATTAGTGCTGGTCTCCTAAATGTTATTTCATTTCATCGCAGAGCACATCTATGTCAGAATCATAAAAATAGAATAAAACTCTTTTATTATTGGGCCAAATAAAAATTTCCTATTTAAAATAAAAAGATAATGGAAATTGAAATTGGGTTAAACATTTTGTAGTTTATAAATTGAGTTAAATGTAATCCATTCTAAACTCTGGATGTTAACACAGAATTTGATTTAATGCCAAAGTGCAAATGAGGTCAACTAATTTTGTTAGTTTCACAGGAAGACAAAACAAGTATGATTTTCAGCACCAGTAAAGGAGACACCTTCAGGTAAGAAAAACTCTACTTCATTAAACTTACCTAGAATGGGTTTTTTTAAAGATTATTTATTTATTTATTTGACAGAGAAAGCAAGAGAACACAAGCAGAGGGAACAGGGGGAACAGTAGAGGGAGAGGGAGAAGCAGGCTCCCCGCTGAGCAGGGAACCTGATCCGGGGCTTGATCCCAGGACCCTGAGATCATGACCTGAGCCAAAGGCAGACACTTAACCGTCTGAGCCACCCAGGTGCCCCTAGAATGTTTTTACGATTAGTAAATCTATGAAGAAATTATTTCAATTTTAATGTAAAATCGAGTACAATGTTTTACAACCACAAATGGTTTATGGTATACCCTTTCACTATTTTCCCACCCATTTTATGTTACTTATTTTTCCTTTTCTAATCAAGTATTTTTAAATTATTTAACTATTTCACTCTAGTATCTTATAGTTTTACAGTATTTTGCAATTCCTTTGTGACTGTCCTTGACTTTATAACATGCATCTTTGACTTTACCCGAGGGGTCCTGTCACCACAACTCAGATCACTTAGGTCTATTATTGTCCTTTCATCTTTTGTGTGAATGCTGTCATATATTTTGATTATACACATATTTTAAATTTCATAAGATGTTGATATGTTCATGATATGTTCATTCAAAATTCATTTTGAGTTACCAGTATTTTGAGTTACCTTTTCCATTGCTCTCCCTTATATTCTGCAATTTAAAAAAATCTGGAATAAATTTTTTTGCCTGAAGAATTCCCTTANCACATATTTTAAATTTCATAAGATGTTGATATGTTCATGATATGTTCATTCAAAATTCATTTTGAGTTACCAATATTTTGAGTTACCTTTTCCATTGCTCTCCCTTATATTCTGCAATTTAAAAAAATCTGGAATAAATTTCTTTTTGCCTGAAGAATTCCCTTTAATATTTATTTTAATGCTATTCTGCTAGTAACAAATTATCCCTGATTTTCTTTGCCCGGAAATGTCTTTATTTTGAAGGATATTTTTACTGCATGTAAACTTCTGGCATTATTTCCTATTAGCATTTCATAGATGTCTTTTCATTGTCTTCTGACTCCTATCATTTTTGCTAAGAAATTAGCTGTCAGTCTTGTCATTGGATTTTCAAAGATTGCACCCCCCACCCCCTACCCACTCCCTAGACTGCTTTTAAGATTTTCCCTTATCTTTCCTTGAGCATAATTATTGTTTTTATATATTTATCTGCTTAACATGCATAGTGCTTCTTAATTCTTTGACTTAATGGCTTTCCTCAGTTTTGGAGTGTCTTGACCAAATGAAGAAAGTTCTTTTAAATATTGTTCTTCTAGTTCTTTCTCAGCTGCCATTATGACCTTTTTTTCTTGCCACATACATACCTTTCATATACATATGTTCTTTTTTCCCTTCTACTCTGCTCCTATATCAGTCTGAATGTTTTTACTGAGATATTCCAGTTCACTCATCTTTTTGGCTATATCCAACCTATTAAGGCCATTTTGAGTTTTTAATTCTGTTTTTGTCCTTTTCAATAATATTTTAAAAATATCCATGTTAAAATAAATGTTTAAAATGTTTTAAAATATCTATTTCATTCATTTTTACAGATTTGAGTTTTTTATGAATTATGTTTTGTCTTCTATGTTCTTGAGCACAGTAGTTGCAATTACTTTGAAGTCTATATCTGGTAACTTCAATATCTAGATCTTTTTCCATGGTCTGTTTCCCTCCTTCCCCCCCCGCCTCTGTTACTTTGGATGCCAGTGGATTTCTTACCAAATGTTGGACCTCGTGTATGAAAAATTGAAGCAATTCTAGATGAAGTCACATTTTCCTGGGAGATATTCACTCTATTCTCTGATCTGATGGATAACCTTAATCCATTCATGAGGGTAGCTCAGATGACCAAAGACAACAGCCATGAGAAGGAATAGCGGGCGGTATAGTTTAATGATAAAAGATTTAATGGTAGGCAAATTTAGAAAAGAAGAAGGGAGATCTGTCTAAAAAAGAGCAATGAGGAACAAGAAGACTTCTGCCCACCTCTGGGTCCAAGGCCATTAAGTATGGAACGGTGATCTTCATGGATAGTCAGGGTTCAGTTAGAATGAAGGAGAAGTTGAGAGAAGTGGTTAAATTTTGTGAGATTTTGTTCATCATTGGCTGGGAGATCCAGAGGCATAGTAAAGGATTTCAGTAGTTGGGTGATGAGGTGAGAGGAGGTGATGTACATATCCTAAGCAGAGAGTGTGGGGCCCAAGAATGGGTGATGTAGGTGTTCTGGGCCTGAAGTGATTGACATGAATAGGGAAAAGGGCATAAAGAGATTAGTTTTGAGGTACTCAGACAGATACTCATGGCGAAAACTGTAAGAAGGGAGAATCTTTCTATAGGCATTCAAAATTCTGTGTTCTCCTAATAGCTATTCCAATGACCATGGGGAAGGGGAGGTGAGTGGTTGTGGAGTTCAGAAGCTTCCACTTCATTCCTAGAGTGTTTTATAAGAGATAAAAATAAATAGATTGATTTTGAAGATATTTAGGAAGTAAAATTAGCAGGACTTGGTGAAAAAAATGGATATAGGATGTGAAAAGTGGGGCATGTCAGAATTACTATGAAATTTCTGGCTTATGCAACTGGATGGATGGTGATGCCATTCACTGAGCCAGAAACACTGGAAGAGCACCAGGTTTGGGTGGTAGACAGTGACATTATGAGTTTGACTTGGAGTTTTTTGAGTTCAAGGTGCATTTGAGTCATTCAAATGGGGATATCACACAGCCAATTAAATGTAGGGATACACTGTTTCACAGAGATATCTGAGCAAGAGATGTAAGTTAGTATCTGCCTATAATGCAGTAATTGCAATCTGGTTTGAATAAGGTAGCCAAAGTAGAGTCAACAGGGAGAGGCTAGCCAAGACTGTCCACATGATACTGAAGGGTAAATAGAAAGCAAGATGAAAAATGTCCATTTTCCTTAGCTTCAAAGAGATCATTGGTGACAGGGTGGATTAAGACCTTCAGAGTAGAGCCCTTAGACTAGATTTGGAGAAGTTTGTTGGTGAAAGAAAGAAAAGATAGATGTTTTAGGTTGAGGGAAACTTTAGCATCCTTGGTTTTCAGATCTAGGGGCTTCAGTATGTTTAAAAGCCAACTTGAGGAATTTGGTTGCGAAAAGCTTAAATACTGGAAGAGAAAGGAGAATATAAATAAAGGCTCCTAAGAAGCTGAGAGGGAAAGAGGGATATATTACCTTCCTATTGTTGTTGTAACGAATTACAACAAATTTAATAGCTTCAAACAGCACGCATTTATTCTCTTTCAACTTTAGAAATCGGAAGCCAAGGTGTCAGCAGGGCCTTATTCTTTCTGGTGGCTCCATTCCTTGCCTTTTCTAGTGTCTGGAGGCCACCTGTGCTCCTTGGCTCTTGGTTCCACATAATTCTGACCCCTGCTTCAGCATTTATATCTTTTTCACTTTCTCTCAGCTTCCACAGGCACAAAGCCTTCCCTGACTCTGACCCTCCTGACCCCATCTTATAAGGACCCCATGAATACTCTGGGACCACCTGGATAACTCAGGATAATCTTCCCTTATCAAGATCTTTAACTTAATCACATCTGCAAAATTCTTTTTTACCACATAAGATAACATATACACGGCTTCCAGGGATTAGACTGTGGACTTTTTTGGTGGTGGTAAGGGGCATTACTCAACTTGCTGCAGGAGACAAAAGGATGGTCTTTAGAAGATAGAAGGGAACAGTTTCCAATTTAATTAGAAAGAAGGTAGAACATGTGCAAGAGAGAGGTGGTATGTATGTCTGGTAGTGGAAATAAATTTTATGGCTGCTATTCACTTTTCCCTCTTTAAAATCAAGCTTGTTTCACTTGCTTGAGGGCAGAGGGCACAGACAGGAGATCTCTGCCTGAAGAGATCTGTATCAGAAGAAAGTACCACCCTAAAAACTAGAGCACTCCTCCATTTAGCTAATAGTTAATAACCTGTTGGGAACCCAATGGGCACAGAGATACAAAGATACCAACACACAGTAGTTATTATTTTTCTGTATTCCAAGGTGTGCTGAACGATCATTTGGCCAGAGGAGTTTAGAAAGGGTTCCTGGGTACTACATTATATGAGATGATCTTATAGACAGTTCTAATATCTGTTGTTGTATAAGTAATGCATACATCTTAAATACAATATATTTTAAAGAAATGGGTAATATATCATAAAATGTATTAAATGTCAATACCAGAGATAATTGCTCAAATGTAAAGAAAACACTAAAGATTCTGAAGGAGCCATTGTCAATATTTGAGCAGTCAGAGCTCATGGCACACTAATTTTATTAAGTACTTGACCTTTAACTTGAGTAGTCTTATAGCTTTTTATATTTTAATTTTACAGAATAGTAACTAATATAAAATTATAAAAATAAACACATTGAAAATAACCACTTCATGATCATATTTCTCCTAAATTTCACTTTCCTCTCTTGAGATCAGATTGTTAAAAATTTGGTATGAATTTTTCTAGGTCTTCTTCTATGTGCTTACCTACACTTAATATGTATATATATAAGTATAGGTATTTTCTTTGTTTTTACACAAATGAGGTGATACTAAATTATTGTTCTGTAATTTAAAAATTTCAACAGTATGGTTTTGCAATCTTTTTTGTTAATCCATACCTTAGTAGTATTAATTGCTACTTAGTATTCCATAGTTTGAATGCAATATATTTTATTAATATGCAACCATTTTCAATATGTCAGTTGTTTCTAATTTTTTTTCCTGGTAAACAATTATGCAATGAACGATCCTCCAGATGCCTTTTTAATATTTATGCTACTTTGTTGGTAGAGAACAAGGAAAGGAGTAGTTGAAACAAAGGGTATGGCTTCTTAGGAACTTTTTTTTTTTTTTAAGATTTTGTTTATTTGAGAGAGAGAGCGTGGAAACGAGAGAGCATGAACAGTCGGAGGGGCAGAGGGAGAGGGAGAAGCAGACTCCCCGCTGAGCAGGATCATGCCCTGAGTGGAAGATGGACACCTAACTGGCTGAGCCACCTGGGCACCTCTGACTTCTCAGGGTTTTTATAGATGCTGCTGAATTTCCATCCTTAAAGTTTGTTGCCTTGTGTTCTACGTTCATCAGAGCTTGAGAGTATCACTCTTTTCCGAACACCAGTGCCAGCATTTGACATTATCCTTCTTAAATTTTTGTCTAATTCTGAAAATGCCTTATTTTAATGCATGTCTCACTTATTACTAGGAATATCTTTTCAAGTTTTTATATTCCATGGTATAAAATGTTTATGCTTTTATGAATTTATGCTCATTTCTGCCCTTTGTCCATTTTGGGGAAGGGGTTTTTTTTTCTGTTAATTTTTGGGAACTCTTTATATATTCTGGGTATTAGTCCTCTCAAGTGTGTTGCACATACTTACTCTCAATCTGTACCTTGCACTTTGGTTTTATGAATGGAGTCTTTTATACTATAAACATTACAAATCTTTATGAGTTAAATATGTTGACTTGTTTATGGCTTGTAGGGCTTACTTAGTAAGGCTTTTCCCACCACAAGATTGTTGAACCATTTTTTGGTCATTTCTTCCAAAATGTTTATAAAATTAGTTAATTTTTAGACATTTCTCTTTAGTGTTCTTATTTTGGAGCCCACTTTAGTATATCATGTTAGGTAAAGAATCTGTATTCTTAGTTTACTCAGATGGGGACAGTTAATGTATTTTGATTATCTCATTCTTTTCTGTTGTTTTTCAGTACCAACTGTTGCATACACACATGGATGTGTCAGTACTTTTTACAAAAATATGTGACTGTGGCTTTATCTTGTGTTAGGTATATCAGGTATGGAAAGACACTCCTCACTGATCTTGTTCTTCTCACTTTCTTGGCTGCAATTGCATGTTTTCTTTACTCTGAAACAGTTTGAATAGCACGGAAATGATCTGTTCATGAAAGGTTACACAGAATTTATCTGTGAAACAAGCTATCTGGAATTGGCTCAGCTTTTTGGGCCGAGCTCCTTGACAGCTTTCTTCTATGGTAATTGATGTCTCTGAATTTTCTGGGTTTTTTTTTTTTTTTTTGGATTCACTATATATAAATTATATTGTCCTAGAGAATTAATCATTTTGTCCATGTTTTAATTTGCATAAAATTGGAGGAAGTAGTTTATTAATATTCTTTTAATTATTTCTTCATTTCTTTGGTATTATTTTTTCTTTTGTATGTTGATACTTTATTTCCCGAAATATTTTTGGTTGTTGTTGTTGTCCCCAGAGAATAGATCTTATTTAGTCTTTCTACCATTTTGTTTTTTTCCAAGTTTTAGTTTCTACTTCTGCCTTTGTTAGTTTATTCCTTCTGCTTTGCTCAGGTTTAATTTAATGATATTTTCTGATTTTTGGATGCTAATGAGTTTGTTTCCATTCTTATTTATTAATAGATATGTTGTTTAAGGGCTGTGAATTATAGTATGAGAACTCTTTTAGCAGTATAGGATGTGATTTATAGTATTTTCATTATTTCATTATTATTATTACATAGATATTCTGTAATTTCAACGCTTGTTTTTTCTTTGATGGAAGAGTTATGTGAAGAGTCTTAAAATTTTTAGATGCTTCCTAACCCCAGATTTAGTAATAATTTTCATTTCGTTGTATTGTGATCAGAAACTGTTGTTTGTACTCCTTCCAGTATTAGAATTTTGGAGGGTTTTATCTGTGACCTGAAATGTGACCGAATTTTTATTGTTTAAATCACTTTCTTTAAGAGAAGTTATAATCTCTGATTTAACTTGAGAATTCAGTATGTAACAGTTAAATCTTTTAATAATTATATTAGCCTACTTATATTTTTTTATATCTATAGGTACTTTTAAGTCGGCTTCTTCGGGATGCCTGGCTGGCTCAGTTGGCCGAGGCTGTGATTCTTGGTCTTGGGGTCATGAGTTCAAGCCCCATGTTGGGCATGAAGCCTACTTTAAAAAAAAAAAAATCTTCTTATTCTTCATGGTTTGAGAGGGTCGGTTAATAATGTTTCTATCTGATTTTCCTTATATCTCCTATAATGTATGCTTTACAAATGTGTATTATATGACACCTAGATATTCATAGTCAACATACTTTTATTGTGATTCACATCATTCAGCATTATAAATTTTCTTCATTGCTTGTTGTAGTGCTCTTCTGCCTTGACTTCAGTTTTGCATGGTGTGACCGCCGCATTCTTTCCTTCCTTCCCTCCTGTCTGTTTCTCTTGTCTTTCTCCACCCCTCCTTCCCTCCTTTATTTTCCCCTTTCTCACCACCCATTCTTTTCTTTTCAAACTTTCTCACTTAGTTATAGCGCTCTCTTTCCCACAGAATATAATTTATAATTCAAATGTGGAGATTTTTTTTCTTTTCAATAAGTAGGCTCGGCTCTCTTAAATACTGAGATAACATAAAAGTTTGGTATGAATACTGTTCTTTTATTTTACAATATATTTCTTACAGGTTTTGGAAAAGAATTCACAATGTGTTCTGCCTTTTTAGCATTGTGTTCTTTTAATTAGGAAGGTTTATGTTTCTGTTGTCATGACTGCAAAAATACAAAAAACCTTAATCCTCTTATTTATTTAAAGATTATTTATTAATCTCCTCTAAGGAGCAATAATAAAATTAATATTTTTCTTCTTGATTCTCCCTTTCTTCTAGCTGATTTTAGCATTATAAAATAATTTGCTTAAATTCTTTTGTGATTTATCAATTTTAAATGATATCTTTTGATCTGAGTAACGTTCCATGTTTTTCCTCCTTCAACTTTCATCTTTCTTTGTTTGTTTTATCATTTCTGCACTGTTAAGGCTTATAATACTTATATTTTATTATAGCAACATGATGACATAGTGAGCTAGTCCCATAAGTAGTGTCGTTATTTATTATAGTCCTTTTACTCTGATTTTTTTAACCATCTCTTAGATGACTACAGTTTATCTTCTAGTAAATTCCTCGAGAAGATCCCATGGGGACAAGATTTTATGTGTTTGCATATGTTCAAAACTTTTGAACTTTGGCTGTTGCCTTTATAATTAATGAGTTTGGCTAGATTTTAAAATCTCATTTATATTTCTTTCCTCAAGGATTTCATGGGCCTTCCTCCATCCAGTGGTGTAACCAGAGGCAGTGAGGTCCACCAAAGCCTGAAGCCTGTGGTTGGGTTGTGTTGTGGAGAAATGCCACAACTGATAGATTCACCCCTTAAAGCTACTAGAGCTCTTTTGTCTTGATGCCTAAGAATTCTTTAAATTTGAAGTCCAGTAAATTTACTGAGGTAACTTACTGTTGATTCTTAAAATGAGTTTCTCTGAGGAAGTATGCCCTTTTGATAAGTATTTTATTGAAAAAATTTTCTTTCCTTTTTTTTAATGAAGATTTTATTATTTTTGCGCGTGCTTATGCACGAAGTGCGAGGGCACCAGCGGGGGTGGGGCAGAGGGAGAAGCAGACTCCCCGCTGAGCAGGGAGCCAGATGTGGGACTCAATGTCAGGACCCTGGGATTATGACCCAAGCTGAAGGCAGACCCTTAACTGACTGAACCACCCAGGTGCCCCCCCCCAATTTTTCTTATATTTTATCTTAATACATGTATTCTTTTTCATTATTTTGGTTTTCTTCTCTGAAGATTCCAGTTACAGGTGTAGAGATCTCCTTAACTTTGCCTCTGTTTCTAATGCTTCTTAGTTAAAACGGTTTTTCTTCTCTCTTCGGCTGCTTTTCTTGTATCTCTCATTTGTTTACCTTAACTCTGGTTTCAAGTGGTTTCGATAGAGCAATTAAATCTCTTGAGCTCCACCAGCAGATGTTTCACCTCCTCTTACTGTCTTGTTGTTTCTTCTGTATTGCCTTTAATTTTCTGGGTGAACATACATGATTTTGCTTCATTAGTTATTTTTTATTCTTGGTTTAATGTATGGTCTTACATTTTATCCAGACTTGGCAGAACTTTTCTTCCAAGCTGTCCTCTTCCGCCATTAGTTTCTTCTGTACCTTTACTCCTTTCTCCCCCATTGTTAGTATGTTTATATGGATTCAGTGATAGTTCCATTTTATTATTCATCTTCAAGGGGGGAAGGTTCTCGGAATGTATTTGTGAGGGTTTCACAAGGAAGAGAGTCAAGGTCCAAGTACTAAATTAAGAAGCCTTTTCATTTTTGTGTTTGAATTTCTTTTTCTTTCAGTCTTTGATTCTTCTGTGTTAATGGAAATGAGAAAGTGTGAAGTTTTCTTAATATAATGACTTCCTACTGCTACTGGGGTATGATGTTCCCTGCAAAGATGGATTTCTGACTTCCTTTGGTTTTTATTATTTTTTCTCTATTTAAAAAAAGTCTTTATTTGTTTTTTAAGTGATCTCTATGCCCAATGTGGGGCTCGAAATCATGACCCTGAGATCAAGAGTTGCACACTCTACCAACTGAGCCAGTCAGGTGCCCCTGCTTTTATTATTTTTTTGAGGATTTTTGTGCTTATGTTCATGGAGGATATTAATGATAAATGGGGTTAGATTTTGAAGTGTTAGGAATTTTATCTTTTCTCTTTGAAGTTGTCCCATTTGCCACTATTTGTCTAGCATGATTCCTTTTTCATTCAAATTATTTAGCCATCTGTGGGCCTTTTTAGTTTAATGGTTTGTAACTTTCATTTGCTCAGGGATCTTCTCTTCTGCCTTTTCTATTTCTTTTACTTCCTTTTCATACTCTTTCTGTGACTCATATTTTATGTATTGATCTTTCTGAATTGTTCCTCCATGGTTTTCTTTCTTTCTTTTTTCTTCATTTCTTTGACCTTTCCATTATGGGAGACCCTCTCTCATCTTTATCATCCATACCACTTATTAGCTTTTAGTTTTATTATAATAATATATTATATTTCCATACTATTTATACTATTCAGGAATGGTCTGTGGTTCTTTGATTGCTCTTGTTACACAGCATTCTATTTTAGTGTATGGTCAGCTGAAATACCTTTCTTGTATCCCAGCACAGTTAAAAAAAAAAGAGAAAGGACTTCTTCTTTTTTACCAAGGAAATGGTTTCTTTTTTTCAAGCTACTCTTTCTTCTTCTTGTTGTCAGTTTAAGGTTTTGGGAACATGAAGAAACATAGGTGCTTGTTTTCTGTCTGTTCTCTTTATCTTATCTCTCCAAAATTTCAGACTATTTTTCTTAAGAAAACCTTAAAGTATATGAAATATGAAGAGTGTAGGCAAGGTGTTTATCTTTTTATAGGCTATACTTGTGTAACTTATGTTGTAAGCCATATATAGGAAACAATGACTTTTGTATGTATTTGGCTACTTGATCCTGCTGTTTCTATGTCCTGTTATCTTTGAAATCTTGACTTCTTTCTAATCTGGTGCTTTCCATTTCTCTCTTGGACTCATTTAGGTCTTTCTAACTGGTTTCCTTCCTTCTAGTTGCCATTTTCAGAAACAACACACTTCATCTTCCACCCTGAGATAAAATTCACATCTTATCAAATATTGCTCCCTTCAAGAATGAGAGTCAGACTGCTCAGTGTGACATAGAATGACCATTCTTGCCTGGCTCTTCCTGCCATGTTTTCCCAAATTCATATTTGTATATGTTTTCTTTACCTGGAAATACCTTCATTCTTTTTTTTTTTTAAGATTTATTTATTTATTTTAGAGAGAGAGAGATTGAGAGCAAGAGAGAGAGAGCATGTGCGCAGCAGGGGAGAGGGGTAGAGAGAGAGAATCTCAAGCAGATTCCCTGGGGGAGTGCTGAGCCTAATATGGGGCTCGATCTCATGACCGTCATGACCCTTTAAGCTGAAATCAAGAGTCGGATGCATAACAAACTGAGCCACCTAGGGGTCCCCAGAATTATCTTCATTTTTGAATCTTTTTTTCACTTCAGGAACTTGTTTGCTCTCTCATGGTGAAGTTAGCTCTTTTTCTTTTGTCGTTCCTGCGCTCTGTGCTTATGTATAGAACTTAACACTTTGTCGTAATTGTTTTTAAGTGTCCATCTGCCGTCCTGCGGATAGTAGTTCCTTGGTAGGCAGGCATAATGCTCCTAGAAAACTATGTTAGGTATAGAATACATAGACACTTTCAAATACTTGAATGAACTGTGGATTGGTAATATTTATCATCACTAATGCTTATTAGCCATTCAGTAATTTCTTCGAAAGAAGAAATTTTCTATTAGACTTTGAATCGCTGAAAAAAACCTAGCCATTCCTGATAGAAGGAAATAGCTGTTAGAGTGGAGGGGGGAATAGGATAGAGGTAGATCAGTTCAGGCTCATCAAGTGAGAAGCCTGATGAAATGTCACACACATAGGGGAGCCACGCACTTTAGTGTGAGCTGCTAGAGCTGGAGGTACTGATTTTATGTCTAAAGATCTAGACTGTTAGTTGCTATAATAAAATATTTTAAGATTTTTCTGAAATCAGTGTCCTTAGGACAACAGTTAAATTTAGTGTTTACATTACCGACCACTAGTAGAACTATGTCAGCTGGCAAAAGAACATTCAAATGCTCCTGTGAAGAAGACTGTGTGCTTTTTGTTCAGAATCAATCATAAGGTGAACAATTGTTAAGATGAGAAAGGAGGCTTGTCCGCTATGCAACTGGAGTGGCTAGTCTTTCCACGATGACTGTGAGTGAACATAATCCTACTGTGTACAGAAAGCACTCTGCTGGGTATTCTGGGAGTAGCAGAGGAAATGAGAGACTGGGTCCCACCCTTAAGGACTGTATTTTCGTTAGGCGGAAAACTAGGGCCTAGGGAAGGATTTATTAGTTATCAAAACCATGTATTAGTATGTACAGAGCAAGACATGAGCAATAGAAAAGTTTAAATTTTTAAAATGTGCAAAATAAAGAATGGTATAATCTAGGTGGAGGAATGACTTGGAGGGGTGACTATTGATGTGTTTTTGAGGGAGTTGATGAACCTGGATGGGCAATGAGCTGCCCCAGAGTGGGTAGCAGAAAAGCACAATACACAGGGGAAGAGGGAGGCTGCGGCAGAACAAGTTGCGTTTTGTGTAAGGCAGGAGATTGGTCTATTGGTTAGCCAAAGAGTTATTTGTAGAACTTCTTAATCAAGAACCATTCTTCTACCTTATAGCATTTGTTTTTTGGGTACAAAGCCACTGAGTAAGACAGCGTGATGGTTAAAAGAAATTAGACATATCCTTACCTTTAAAGAGCCTGCATTTGAAGTGACAGAAAGTGCACACAGCAGTAGCTTGACCAAATTAGTATATGACAGAGGATAGAGAGACAGCACAAAGAAGATGGATATGTTTGGAATCTGTAAAACAGGACTAAATAATACTTGCTTTACAGGGTTATCAGAATAAGATGAAATAACATATGTAAATTGTGTAACCCTTGATAGGAAACTTATGTATGTGTATTGTCTCTTCCTTCTTTTCCACCTGTCAATTCTAAGGTAGACTTGTGCCCCCCCTCCCCCCCCCGCCAAATGAGAGAAGTTTGAAGGAAGCGTGATGAATGACACTTTCAGAAGAGGTGTGCCTTGTCTTGGGCCTTGAAAGATTGGTGGGGTTTAGTGAGTGAACATTAAGAACAAAGAGGTGGCCATATGGAATGTGCCTTTGGGAACTCTAGGAAGCTTTTACTGACATTGACTGGGGAAAGAGGTTTGAAGGGCAGGCTTGGAACCTAGAGGTTGGTTGGTGCCTATGTAGAGTTGTCTTCTGCCCGGATCCCACCTCGTATACTACTTCGACTAATTGTTTGCACGTCTTCCTGAGTCTGCTCCTTTGGCAGATAGGAATCAGGAGCTATCAACTTTGAATTCCCCACAGCAAAGAGCATAGGACTTCACACGTAGTAGGGCCCTCAATACATATTTATTGAATTAGGAGAACTAACAAATGTTAAGGTATATACAGCACCGTATGATGACATTATATGCTGATAGTATATCAAATGATACAGCGCAATGTGGGAGAGAATATTGTAGAGTAGAATAGTGGGGTGTCGTGCAGAGGGCCGAATCTAGTTTTCACCATGTCTCATTGACTCATGCACTTTGTGAGCCTGGGCAGATTCTTCTGCAATACGTACTGATACCTGGGACCATTTCTTAGCTGCCTGTTCTTCTGGCCTTCGTTTCCTCATCTACTGAAGAGCCAGTGCCTCCCTCATACTGTTGTTGTAAGGATTCAGTGAAAACTAGCTTAGTGCCTGGCTCATATTGGGTGACTATTATTAATAATCATAACAATGGTTATTTTTTGTTATTTTTAATTCACACCGACACCTCGATATGCATGTTTTGAGTGGCAAAATGCACTCTCTTGATCAAAGTATTGAGCAAGAACCGAAATAATGTACAATGCTATTCTACATATTTCATTGTTCATCCTGCTGTATTGAGCTCAAAACCTCGTTTTATCAAATTTCGGTTTTAAAAACAACAACCTGTGACACAGTCTAAGGAGAACGTATCATAGGCGCCATTCTCTGCAGCAGCAGGGTTTTTCAGCCCCTGCTTGGTCCTTTCCAGGCCCTCTACAAACTTGATTTCCTTGACCCTCATAGCAGTTCGAAAATTGTTGGCCATGGCTTTTTATCCTCATTTTGCAGAAGCTGAAGAAATTAAGGATCAGGTGACAAGGTTAGTGAGTGTGAAAGTCATTTATAATAATGGTAAAAAAAAAAGCATAGGCTAAAGTTGAATTTTGAATCAGTGTCTACAATAAGTGGGAGGTAAGATAAAGCATAGTCAATATGAACACTTGGAAAGATCACTGAAAAATGAGACTCTGCCTGTCATAAGCGTGAATGTCATCTCATTAGTCTTTCAGCCTATTGACTAGGAAAAGTGTATGCAAGTCTCATTTTTCAAAGACAATGACCTTTTTGGCAACAAAGAGTCACAAAATGCCACATTTTGCTCTTCATGGTTTTCACTGAAAATTTATAAACTTCAATTTTCAAGTGTTCTAAAGAGATGACGTATCACGCTTGTTGTCTGTCAAGTGTTTTTTTAAAGCCCTTATAGGGCAGGTATATTGCACTGTAATAAATATAGAGCCTGGACATCATTTTGACTTGAAGGATTCATTTTAGTGTGTAAAACGCTCTATAGTGTGAAGTAAAACAGCGTCTTTGACTTCCCACTTGCCTAGACCTCAAAATGTGGAATCAGCTTTGGGAACCTCACTTTATCTCCCCATCAGGCATCAAGTGCTGCATAGTCTTTTCTCCTATCACTTGTCAAAGAAAATGTCATTTCCTCCTTGAAGTGGTGATTTCACCTATGATGTGTAGTTTCTTCGACCTTGGTGCATCCCTGGTACTTGAAGTTTAATCACTATTAGACTCACTTAGCCCAGTATTGAGTGCAATTTTTTTAAATTTAGAAATGAATTCTCTCTATTCCACTTTGAATCAGTGACCATATCTTATTCAACAGTGTGTTCCTACCACCAAACATACCACCTCACACATAAGTGGGGACTTTGCCTCATTATTTAGTGAAATGAATTGCTTTAATTGTGGTGGAACCCCCCCTTTTTTTTTTAAAGATTTTTTAATTTCTTTATTCGACAGAGATAGAGACAGCCAGCGAGAGAGGGAACACAAGCAGGGGGACTGGGAGAGGAAGAAGCAGGCTCATAGAGGAAGAGCCTGATGTGGGGCTCGATCCCATAATGCCGGAATCATGCCCTGAGCCGAAGGCAGACGCTTAACCGCTGTGCCACCCAGGCGCCCCGTGGAACCCCCTTTTTGAGGCCACAGATAAAACTTCTTTGTAATGTTCAAAGACTAAATTGAGAAAAGAAGAAAGAAAAAGCCAAATATTGCAGATAATGATCTCGAAATGATGTAGTTACTGTGGGCTTTGTTATTGTCTGTCTGCCAAAAGAGTGACTTAAGGTTAAGCCAGAATCTTCCACTTTACAAATGGTAACTCCCATCCCAGTACTAGTAGGTTTTTATTGATACTTTTATTTCAAAAGGCCACAATAAACCTAATTGGATAAGGATCAAATGAATGCCCCCAAACTAGATCCGTCTGTGGCTTTCTATATCAAGTGAATTCCCCCCCGCCCCCACCCAGCTACTGTTGTGAGGGATCTATGTAGCTTTTGAAATTCCAAGTAGGGAACTCTATAGAGTTTGTACTGTCTCTTTTCCTTTTGAGGAATATGAGATCATCATGCATAAGCACACGCCCAAAAGCGTAAGTGTAAAGCAGTTAAGCAAACCCCGCTTAGTAGCCGTCTAGATAATGAAATGGAAAATTTGTGTCTGAGTTGCCTAGAATCTTCCATTTTGCCTTGTTACTACAACAACCACCTTGTAAGCTAGAAATTACAAGGAGTTTCCCCATACTGATTGCAGTGGGTCATTCCATTGCTGTGGTTGAGGAGCACAGGGTGGATGCTTGGGAAGTCATCAGTCCAGCAGGGATCTTATCATCATGATAACTCAGAGTAGTTTTACTATTATGATACTTTTTGATGTTGAGTGTTTCTTTTACTCTCTATTTAGTCACACTGACATTTTGAAAATTGTCTTATTAGCCACCAATGATTTTAGTTGTGACCCTCCTCCAACCCCCCCAAATATTAGAATACAGTG
This sequence comes from Ailuropoda melanoleuca, assembly GCF_002007445.2. Classification (NCBI taxonomy): domain Eukaryota; kingdom Metazoa; phylum Chordata; class Mammalia; order Carnivora; family Ursidae; genus Ailuropoda; species Ailuropoda melanoleuca. Next base: position 133,960,269 of record NC_048219.1, on the reverse strand, counting down.
TTCAGTTATTGTAAAAATAAAGGCACAATGGTTGTTAAAATTTTGTGTTTGCATTGAGCAATTATTATTGTCTAAATGCTTTTATTTGAGTGAAAGATGCTGAGTCAGAGATCTGTGCTTTTTAAAAAACTGATAAGCATTTGAAGTTCATATATTGTGGTTTAATGCCCCTTTATATTTAATGTTATCATTTTTAGGGTGATTGTTAAGGTAATATTTAACAGAAATACTTAGGGTATAACTTTAAGGGTAGCTGAAACGTCCATAATACAAAAATTTTAGCCGTTTAAGAAAGGAAATGCATCAATGAATATTAAAAACCTCTTATTGTAACACATAAATTAACACTTTGAGACCAGTTCTAACCTCAGGATTATTTTTTGCACCTTATATAATATGTTCTAATCGACCCATTTATCAAATTTATGAGTTGCATAAGTAAATTTAGCTCATCTGCATATTTATGTACTTTAAATAGACTCATGTAAACAGTTTCTTATCTGCCATATGTTGAAATGTTTTAGTAAACTAAAGGCATAGCTGCTTAGTCAACAAAGATGGCATTAAATTGCACTGTTTTGGAAAAAAAAAGTTAAGCGATCTAGATGCCTGTTAATCTAGTTCTTTAAATATCATAAACAAAAGTATCAGAATGTGTTTCCAAGGACAAAGGCGGAGTTTTCCCGGCTTTGATTGGTCGCTGCCTTGTCCTGTCCCACAGCCATCCTTAATTGGCTTTGGGTAGATTGGAATCACATAAGCGGAGTGACATTTATTACTTCCCTAGTTTCTTTGCACTGAGCCCTGAGATTCCCAAGGAGTAACTGTTAAAGATTTCTTTCATTTCGTCCATGATCTATGAGAGGGAATCCTTCTACAAAGAGCAGGCATGAGTCTGAGTGCAAGAAGAGTCACTCTGCCTACGATAACGCCAATAGTCCTACAGAAAAGGGTATGTGACTTCTTTTGCCTTTTTCTTTCCTTTTCCTTGCTGTTTTTCTTTCTTTCTGTTACTGTGTGTTTATTAATATGTTGGGAACTTTAGTTACATATCCTGAGAGAGTCTGTCATTCATTGAGGCTAGAGGTAATTAAAGGGTATATTAGTGAAATTAGACAAAGGGGGAAAATGCCATGCTAGAATAGATCTGTGGTGAAAAAAGCTCCGTGTAAAAGCAGTTTGGTCTCTATTTCAGGGCATTGTGATTTAGAGAGTATATTGAAGCTTTTGCTTTTTTTTTTCTTTCTGTAACTTTAGGCCTCTTTGCCTTTAGTTCAATAGGAAATCTGCTAGCTATTATGTTTTATATTTGTTTACTGAGAAGCAGTTTCTTTGTTTCACTGTAATTCATAATACATCCATCTTCATTGTTGAATGGACTATCTAATTGTTTTTCTGTTTAAACATATGTCACCAGTTAATTATCCTCTGGTTTCTACCAACTTCTATTGAGTTGCTGCCTATTTGCTTAAGAAAAACTTTCCATTATATTCTCTTGTGAAAGAGCTTTCTGTTAATTATTAATGCAATCAATCCTGTGTGTGAAAATATTATATCTATGTCTATTAGTTTTTTGTAAAGTTTATTTCCATGTCTTACTTGCAGCATTATATTTTATAAGATACTAATAAATACACCATGCAATGTAGCATTTAAGTAAAACTGAATATACTAAACTTTTCTTGTAAATAGACCAAATAAGAACAATGTCTTGAGATCCTTAAATAATCACATCTCTAGTATAGAAAAAGAAGGCACCAAAGCACATCTTTGGCAATATGCTTTCTGAATGGTTTTGGTGACACTAGAAACTGGAATGTTTATTTCTGTATCTGACTTTTAATAGTTAACTGTTAGTTAACTATTAGTGTATTCCGTAAGTCAAAGGTCATGGTTTAATTTGTTTGAAAATGACAAATGTAACAATTAGGGTGTTTTTTAAAGAAAGAAGTATTTCTTTTTTATTGCTTTTAATTTTTAGGTTTTCAGGTTATTCTTTTATCCAGTCGACCATTTATTCACTAGGGACATTTTTACTTGGCATTGGAATCATATATGGTAATTTTGCCAACATTTGTTCTTTATCTTTCTTGATGCCTTTCTCTCATCTTAAGCAAATTTAACTAAAAATATGTTGTTTTGAGCTTGAATCTTTATTTTGATTTAGACTAAGCATTAATAATGACTGAGGAGATTCCCTGACTCACTGGAATGTGAAAGGTATACTAATATATATCAAATGTGTGTCTGAGTTCTTCTTTATACAGTTAATATTGCAGTTTAGAATAACCAAGAAGCTTTCATCATGTCCTTTCGGATGACATGTTGGTGTGGTAGGAGGCATAGCACCTGGACTCTCTGTTTACTAGCTGTGTGACCTTGGGCAAGTCACTTAAACTCGTGGTCATTACTTCCTCACCTGTAACATAAAGAGCTGAGAGATTTTCATTAAATGCTTTCTGCAGTCTTACTGGTGTCTGTAATTCTGTGACTCAGATAATATATTTTGTATTTTCGTAGTTAAAATAGTTAAACCATTTCTTATTAGAGTGTAAAACATTAGAAAGAGATGCTATCATTTTCAAGAACTTTGAGCACTTAGTCTAGGAGCAGTTGGTGTGAATAAAACTCGGCTAGAAAATCCAGCCCTGACTGGTTAAATAGCAGAATGAGACTACTCTGGAAAGCTGTGATTATAATTGATGTTAAGTTCGAGCTGCCTATGGTCACGTCATTGTGATATCTCTTGGTCTTTTATAATAAGCTGCTTGTCAGGGTTTTATTATAATAATTACATACGTCAAAATTCCCTGCGCCCAGATCCATGCTATTGCTTTCCAGTGAGTACACATATTAAATTTCCATATAATTTAGGATATCACCATTTGCTGAAGTACTTACGCTATTTCTTTCTCCTGGCGTTTTAACCCCCAAAGGACCCCTTCTCTAGAAGACTATTCTGTGAAAATCTTAATATCTCTTATTTTAGGAACTGGGCATGTTTCTGACTAAAAAACATCCATCTGCTCTGGTCACACCATGACTTTTTTTTTCCAAGATAGAAAATTATTCCATGCTTGTAATTAACTTGTCATTTTCTATATGCACCATAATTTAAGATGATCTGACAGATTAGTACACGCATTTCTTGGAGTATTTCGGGGGCAGCTTCTCATCTTCCTGAGAAGGCAGCAGGTGCTTTTTCTGTAAGTTTGGCATAAACTTTGCTCATCCTGAATGAGTGGCTCTTGAAAAATAATTTGCCAGCTGGAATCCTAATCATATAAAAGGCTGAGAGCATTTCTGAAAATGCTAATAGCACTAGGGAGTAATTTTCTTATCAGCCTGTGTATCTGCTCTAGATGGCCATGAGATTCTCCTGAGAGTGGCTAGGAACTTGAACTTTAAACGTGGCCTCTTAACACAGTATGGGTCTTTTTCGTAGAAGATCAAATATACTTTGATCTTTGAGGAACAGAGAATTTTGGTAGATTTTCTATCAAGTGAATTTTTAGGAAACAAGTTTTTGTTTCCTCCAATTCTGTTAGAGTCCTATTTCCTTGATTCTGGTTAATGATGGTTCTAGCGAAGATTTCATCATATCTCTCACACATCCTCACCAAATACTCTGAATGAATCTTTTACCTCATAGCATTTTCCTCAGATAACTACTAGGTTATATCTTTTTTTTTTTTTTTTAATGAGAGAAGTCTGAGTCTCTTGGGTGTTGAGTGACTTATGCGAGGTCACCCAGAAGGTCATTGGCAAAGCTAGAAATAGAATCTAGGTCTTGTGACTTCCAGTGTGTTTCTCCTAGCTATGTGTTACCTCCTGAAATTAATATGTTAATGAAATTGCCTTATGGGGTGTATAATTGCCATTCAACTTCTAGTCTGGAATTAGCTTAGGCAAATCCTTTCATCTCCCTCTGCACCTCCACCAACTCCCATATGTTCTAGTGTAGAAAACATTTTATTCAGAAAGCAATTGTAAGCAGCAAAGTGTGTGTGTGTGTGTGTGTGTGTGTGTGTAGAGAGAGAGAGAGAGAGAGAGAGAGAATTTATACCCAGTGGTCTAGATTGGTACATTACATCAAGAAACTATTTTAAGGTCCCAGAGAATTAACAAAAGGTTCAAGGATTGTGAAGTATACATTAAGTGTAATATAAAATTCATATTCTTTTTATAGAAAGCCTTCAAGATCAGAAGGCCAGATATCTGTATTCTGATTCTGTGAGTAGGCATGCTTCATGCCTCGATCAGATTTACATTGTTTTGCAAATTATGTTTACAACATTTCTGCATTTTTTATCCATACTACAATTATGAGAGATATTCATAAGCACACAGGATCCTGAAGCATCTTCTGAAATCTCTGAGAGAAAAAGGGATAATTTTTTGAATACATTTTCCTTAAGATTCAAATCCTTTTGAAAATCTGAAATTCATGAGTATAATATGGAGCAATGCCATTTATCAGAAGATTCAATTCTCTGTCTATACAAGGGAAAAGTTTATGTTATATTCATTTCCTTCCTCATACAGTTAGAATCATTGCTATGACTTTCTAAAAATAATTTTGTAAAGAATGAAAGAATACAGATTTTCATATCACTATTTTGCCCAGAAATTTTTAAGTTTATATAAAATCAGTCCACATGGACGTATTGCCTGTGCTTTGGGGCCTGGGTGCACGGTGGCTTTGCCAGCCTTGTATGAAGCCTTTGCTCAGTATGTGCCTTTCTTCCTTGTGCTGGAAACACTGTTTGATGTTTGTCCCTCTGTACATCTGCCCCCAGTTTTATGCTCCATGGCCTGGAGACAACTCCAGGTTTCGGTCTGCTTTCCCAGAGGCTATTGTCTGTGTCCCAGCTCAAGCTGTGGTACAATTCTGAAGCTTTTCAGGACTTTCTCAGCACATCTTAGTGGTGTCTTGATTCAGTATCCGTGGACGTGGCTTTGCTCCCGATTTCCTAATTCAGTACGTACTGCCATGTGACATCAGTTTTAGGATTACCTTTTCTGATACTGAAGTCTTACTCGCCTTCCATAGTTGTGGATCATACTTACGCTTTCTGACGACTCAGATTTGACTTTTAGGCAGGCTTTCTGTGTGTCTGGTTTTGTTTTGTTTTGTTTCTGTTTTTGTTTTTTATAAATCTTGTACTATTTGGTTTTCAAAATGCAAAATGTGTCTTTTTTGGTCTTACATCCAGATTTTAAAAATTTAAGAGACTCCTTAAATAAAGTGCTTTGTCAGTTACGAGCTGGATTTTTATTTCATGTACCCAGAAAACTGAAATGACAGCACATTAAACAGGGAGATTTATTTTTCTTTCACTTTACAAGAAGACTCCGTCTAAAGCTGATGTAGCTGCACGACAACGTCCTGAGGCAACCAAGCTCCTTCAATTGCTTTCTGTTGTGTCTTCCTTAGTGTGGGTCTCTTTTCCTTTTATGGGAAGATAAATGCAAATCTCTAGTCATCCTGTTCACATTCCTGGCATACAAACTGGGAAGCTCCAAGGGCATGGCGGCCCGCTCTGTCTGATGTTAACATGGCACCCTGAGGTAACCAGGAGATTTTACTTACATTTTATGAGCTGGGATTCTGTCATGTGGTCAACCCTGGTGACAGGGGAAGCCAGGAAATGTCGGCCTTGAGCTCCACACACTGCCCTTCTCATCAGAGTCAGGACTCACCGGGAAGGAAGAGGGGAACAGGGGCTCTGGGTGGGCAGCTCGCCATCCCACTACAAGTGCCTCCAACATATCAGGTGTTCAGTAAATATTTGTCCCTTGGATTTTTATTATTGTGTTTCTAGATACACAATATCGTTATGCTTTTTAAACAAGTGTATTCTGTTACTTGTATGGGACGGGAGAAGGTGTAGTATATGGTGAGAGAGTAGATTTCCTGAGGAGGGGAGGGTAAAGGAAACCCGCAGATGGCTGGCTGGCTTGGAAGGTGGTTGTGATGTGGTAATGAGTATGACTGTTGCTGTTTACCCGGAGTTCTCATTCTTGCTAAACCTTGATCTTTCTTCTGCCCTTTTCATTGTTTACAGGGTAACTTTGCTGCATATCCATCCAGGAAAGGTACCACACAGACAAATGGATTTTGTGTTTTCACAAAATGTTTCTTTTCCTGAGAAGTGAGTTTTTAGGAAGTGTGATATCGTAGAGACTGTGTGTTTTAGAGCCAGGAAGTTCTGAGTTTGAGCTCGGCTCTCTCACTGACCAGTGGTGTGACTTTGGGTGCCTTCTTTTAAACTTTTCTGAAAAACAGCTTCTCTGTGCTGAGGGTAGTGATGCCTCCTCACAGAACAGTTGTGAGGGTTAAATAGGATGAGTATTTAGAAGTAGTAACTTGACACCTAGTAGAAGCTCAGCAAACTCTATTTTCTCCCCCCCACCATCCATGAAATGGCATGTTTTATTAGTTTCATAAACAGTTTAAAGTCTCCCTATTACTATGAATTTAAATTTTTTTGTGCCCCATCCTATTAAGGTAGTTATCTAAAAATTCCCTTGTAACAAATGAATCAAACAAAAAGTAGTTGTCCTTGAAATAATGTAGCCAGGGAGAGAAAGACAGTGTGCCTTTCATGTGCCGGTTCCCTCAGCTCCTTTTCTGTAACTTTGGCAGGGGGGCTCTAATTGAATTAAAAAAAATTAATCCGACTACTAAATGCTGGTGAATTTTTTTTAAAATCTGGGAACATGGATTTAACTATAATAAGATAGGTTATCTTGTTTTTCCTTTCACTGTCCTGGGAAGAATCAGGCAGGGTTATGTATTTGAAAGAGGTAAAATTGTGCCTAATATGAAGACATTGTTTCAGTAGACAAAGGTGACATTATTGGAATGTTAACTATGTGACGGCAGGGGCTGTGTCACTTGATCATCTCTGGACTCAAGTGCCCAGCATAGGAAAGGTACAAAGTTGATATGTAATTACTATTAGTTGATACATTTGTCTCCCTGTTGCATTCGCTTCATTCTTCCCTGGTTTCACACCTGTGGTAAAAAGCCGTGCTCTCAGGGCCCACTGCAGCTGGTCCACCCCTGCCTCTTCATGACCTTTTATCCAGCTCCAGCTTGCTGCTGTGGACAACTTGGTATACTCACTGCCCTGGACACACACCTCTGACGACGCATTCTCTTTAGTCCTCATAAGAACCCAAATCCAGTTTGGGATGAAGAATGTGAGGCTTGGGGTGGGGGGTGGTTAAGTGTCCTGCCCAAAGTGCATGTCTGCTCAGTGACCAGGCAGGACTGAGCTCCGGGTCAGCGCCGTGCCTGCAGGAGGCCACCTCTCCCAGCGCGCTCTGCCCCCTCCTGCAGTCTTCTCTTTGCAACAGTCCCACCTTTCTGCACCTCTTTTTCCCTCTTGTCCTTTTCTCTTGTTATGCACTCAGTCTTGCCTCAAAGATGTAGTGACTAAACCGTATGTCGGAGTTCCATAGAGCTCAGTAGGACTGTAGGAGTCTCTTGAGACTTACTAAATTCCTTTTTTGCTTTCAAAAATTTCTAGTAAAAATCACTTATATTAATTGAGTTCTATCACTTTGCCAGCTATTTGCCCATTCTATGGAATGAGGAATCTAGGACTCATCACTGGTGGCCTGGTGGTTTAGGATCTGATCACAGAGCAGACTCCAAAGTACACCATCGCCATGAACACCTGGGCAGAACCTGCATGTGAATGGGGCCATAACTCTTGTTTTGGTTTTTATTAAAAAAGATTTTCTTTATTTATTTGTCAGAGAGAAAGAGAGAGAGAGGTGGGCATAGGGAGATGCAGGGTCCCCACTGAGCAAGGAGCTGGATGCGGGGCTTGATCCCAGGATCCTGGGATCATGACCTGAGCAGAAGGCAGACGCTTACCCGACTGAGCCACCCAGGCATCCCAACTCATGTTGTTTTGTAAACCACAATGCCTGGTCTGCACTTGGCAATGAAGGCAGATTAAAAATCATCGGGCTGATAACTGTCTCAGACTCTCCCTTGGGGGCAGTCTCAGGGCTGGCTCTCCTGGCTGTGCCGCAGCACCCCAAGTCAAATATAGAAAATAATAATCTCTTTTTGACAGAAGAAAGAAGCAAGAGTTTTGGTAATTTCAGATGTTGAACCCTCTGAGAGGGTAAGGTAAAGATTTTCTACCCCTGGAGGTTATTAAACATACTTGCTCTTCAGACAGTTCCTGAAGAGGAATTTGAAAATCATTTTAGGCACAAATGCCATTGTCAGAAAGTGAATATAAACGCTTCCTGATCGGCCATGCATATTTGGACATATACATTCAGTTATATTTGTGAAAATATTAGGAATTTTATTTTATAGTTTCAGAAGTCAGATTCGTTTGGGTAGTTCTATCAAGATTCAAAGAAATATTTTGACATCACCTCTCTAAAATGCCAAGGACAACTTCCAGCTTGAGTTCTAGGAAAGATTGTTACTGAGTTGATTTTATATATAGTGAGTGTATAGTGTATATATATGAGCCAAAAGAAATCCTTATTGAAGATGTACACATGGTTTATCTGAAACATTCAAATTGTTAAGAATATTTTAAAATGGCTTTAAACTTTTTAAAAGCTTGTAATTATAATAGGACCTCCGTAGGGTTAACAATGTTAAAGTTGTAATTTTCAAAACATCCTGTTTTCTCTATTTGTGCTCACTGAGAAGTAAAGACTCCCTCTGCTGGCTGTTTCAGAACATGCCATTTTTCTGGCAAGTTAATGCTGCAAAAAGTGAAACCCAAAGAACGACATGTCTTGATGTTCAAAAAGCTGGGTGCTTGGGGACATATTTGCATCTTCATGTTGTGGTTTTTAGTTATCTAATACTTTTATCTGAGATGCCATATAGACGCAGCGGCTTCAAGCAGCATGAAGGTTGGAGGGGCAGAGTGGCAAGAACAGGGTGCGATAGGAGCCCAGAGACAGATTCCCCGGCTGGCTCTGCCAGTGAATAGCTGGGCATCCCTAGGCAAGTCAGACCCTCTTCAGTAGCAGCTTCTTTGTAAAATGAGAGGATTTCAGTGCATGTTCTCCAAGCGTCCTTTTGACCTTTACTATTTTGTGTTTCGAACAGTATTGATTACATTTCTTTTACAGGAATGTGTTCTATATATGTTTTGCACTGATATAAAATAAATATTTAGAAAAATGAAAGAAAAGTAAAATGACAAAAATGGCTATAAATCACTTGCTCCTAGTGCTGTCACAGCATGGGAATGTTAGGTCTAGAAAGTGATATTTTGTATGCTAGTAAAAGTTTATACTATATATACTATTATAATACCTTCCATATGTCCCTGAAAGCTGAACACAGCATATTTCATTGATCCTATGGCACTTTAAATTACAAGAAGTGTCATTATTTTATATGTTTCCAATTAAATCTGACATACCACTGATGGTAAGTTACATCCAAGTTTCAGAGACGTTAAATGTGAGGAAGCATGCTTTTAAATATTAGTAAAATAAGGTAGTTCCTAAAAGTGCTTCAGTTAATGCCAGGCAGCCCAAGAATTACAGTAAAAAGTCCAGTGTATCCCAGGCACTAATAAATATTCTCTTTCCTCTCTTCCTGTTTGTCCCTCTCCCTTCTTAACCCTTCTGCCACCCCTCCCCAACTTGTCCTTCTCACTGTGTGACACCGTTTTTAACTTTTTAGCTTAGACATGTCTTATGGGTATTCTGGGAATAAACGATTGCTTAAAGCCTGAAATGAGATACTGGAATAACGTGTCCAACATAAGCATGACCAGTGGTTTTCTGCTTTAAATATCAATAAGCATTAGCACTTGTGAAGGTTTTTTTTTTTTTTTTTACTTCAAAGATGAATTAGTCAGCACTGGCATCTTCACAGGAATTACATGAGTTTTAAAAACACTGAGGCTTCAGAGAACACTCCTTTGATGAAGTCATTGGAAACATGAGTGTAGGATTTGGGATTTGACCCTCTTTATTCATATTGGATTTAGGTCCTAAAATAACATGTCTATATACATATGTAGATGTGTGTATGTGTGGTTTAGGATATCTTTAGACTTTGTTTTTAATGTTTGCCTTCTTTTATGTTGAAATTGGAGCTGTTTCTCCCCCCGCCCCAACACACACACCACATAACAGAGCACACTGAAAGGGCTTCCAACTTCTTCTTTGCAAAACTGAACTCCCACTTGAGTCTTTCTTTGCTACCCTGGAGGAAGAAAGGAAGCCCAAGGAAGGAGCAGCCTATGGGGTTCTTGGCCTGAGAAGGAGAGCAGCAACGGTCAGGAACAGAGTTGGAGGCTCAGATAAAATAGAGGGGCATCAAGGAGACTTTCTGCATCCCCCTTGGCCGGCAGACTGGCTTTCTTCTCTTGGTTGGAAGCCTGGCGAGGTCACAATTTGGCAGTGTCGCTCTTCCATACTGTCAGGTGTGGCAGTGCTCAGTCCCCCACCACGCCAGCCGTGGACCATTTCCACATGGGGCCCCTTCGGCTCGATGCTGGATGGGAAACAAATTAAGACATCCTAAATCTCTATCCTTACATTTTGAATTGATGAGAACTTCTGGAGGTCCTTCAACTCTGGATTCGTTTATCTGTGTATCCAGGCATGCCCTGTGGTTTTCCTATTGAGATGAAATGACATGCAAATGTAGACATGTTCAGAGTTTTTACAGAGATGCTGTGGGGATGACCCAGCTTGTGACCCTGAGGACTGCAAACTAATGGAAAGAGCCTGGCTCAGTCAGTGGTGATGTGATGGACCTGCCTCAGTGAACTCAGAGCTGTCTGCCTCTGATTTTTAATGTGAAAGAAAAATTAACCTCAGTTTGGTCAATAGGCCATTGTAGGGTAGGCTTGTCTGTTACTTATGGAACCTGCTTCTAAATGGTTAGGTCATCATGTGGTTATTTATCATTATTCCTTTACCACTTTGTAATCATAGTCTTCTAAAATCATCATTTAAAACTTAATTCTCTATTTCCAACCATGGAGAAAAGTCATTCTGTCATTTGTGTATCTAAAAAATGATCCCATCTGTGAGGGGCGCCTGGGTGGCACAGCGGTTAAGCGTCTGCCTTTGGCTCAGGGCGTGATCCTGGAGTCCTGGGATCAAGCCCCACATCAGGCTCCTCTGCTATGAGCCTGCTTCTTCCTCTCCCACTCCCCCTGCTTGTGTTCCCTCTCTCACTGGCTGTCTCTATCTCTGTTGAATAATAAATAAAATCTTAAAAAAATAAATAAAAAATAAAAAAATGATCCCATCTGTGGTGGCCTCCTCACTGGTTTGCACTGATAGAAACCAGTGCCCAGCAGTGCTGGGGGAGGACCCTCCTTCTGCAGGCCTCCTGACCCCTGCACGTCCTCACCTGCTCCTCATAACTTAGTCCCTCTGCTCTTGGCAGAGTGGCCTGTCTATTGGTGCATGCATACTTTTTTGCTTCTCCAGTCCTTGGTGTCTTTGCTCATAAATATCTGTCCTGCCCAGATGTCCTCTGACCTTTTTTTTTTTTTTTGAATTCTCATACAATACCAGGATTGAAATGGGCTGGAGAAATCACCTTATCCACCTTTGTTCAGTTCACAGATTTCATGAAAACTTCCCTATGCTTTCTCTTTGGTCTCAATGTATTTTTTCCTCCCCTGGGGGTTTTCCAAACCCTATGAGGTTTCAAAGCTACTGTTTTGGAATCCCTAATGTTGTCTTCTACAGGCCTGTGCATGATGGGTTCATTCATCACTAAAAGAATAGTTTTGGTTTTCAGCTGTGTGCCAGGCACTGTAGCAACTGCTGGGGACACAATGGAAAGCAAACATTGACATCATTTCTGCTGTCGTGCAGTATTCTGAGCACTGGAGGCTGATGGATAGTAATTACATGGTGTGGACACATATACGTGGAACAAAGGGACTGAACTGAACTGGAAGGGTCTTTGAAATTTCTCCACAGAAATAATGGTTCATCTGAGGGATGAAAAGTAGAAGGTGGGAGACAGTGTACAAAGCAGCTCTAGTAGTGTATGCAAAGGCCCTGTGTCAGGAAGGAGCATGGCTGTTTCAAGAAACTGAGAAAAATTGTATGTTTGGAGTTAGAGAATAAGGAGAGGATTACAGGGCATAAATTTAAAAGGAGCCACGGGATATGGAATGGACTTGTTTGTGCTGGTCATTTTCTGTAGTTCTGAAATTGGTGACAATATCTATTTTGAGTTAATATCTTATAACTAACTGAATGTGTACTCTTCATGCTCAAGCAAAATGTGTTTTTGAAATATTTTTTAGTGGAGAGAATTTAAGATACTCTACAACCTGATTTCTCTAAACTATGTACTATTTTGCTTTTAATAAATATTTGACAGCTAGAAAAATAACACAAGGTGGCAATAAAGCAGTAGCTTTCCTTGAGCTGTTTGGGTCTTTTGCAACAGGTTTTGTTTTTAAAATATATCATTTTGTTAGAGATTTGGAATAAGTAATACTGAATATATTATTTTCCTTTTCCTTCAAGGGAACACACTGAGTTGCTTAATTCAAAATATCTAAGAATGTCTTCTTTTATCTTAGGACACTGCATTCCTTATTTAGAAGAATGTAAAATCCCAGGGCTACTCTGACCTTGATATAAAAATATTTCTCATGATCTAGGTACATTGCCTGTCTGTTGAAAATAATAGAGAGGAAAAAAACCCCTGGAAACCTTAAAAGATTGCTTTATAATCCTACTGTACTTGGATGGCAAACTTTTAAAGAGCTGTAGAAATAAGCTTTACTTCGGGACCTAGGTGACATCACACCTCTATGAGCCTTATTTCTTACTTTTTATTAACCATATGTAAACAACATATGTAATTAATAGATGCAATAAATAAATTAATGTTTCTTTTTAGAAGTTATATACTTTTCATCATGGTAAGGTCTTGGTATTTAAATGTGCTGTTTAAATTATTTTAAAGTAAATAATAATGAAAAAGAATCAATGTTTAATTAAATATTAAGTGTAGTATTTAAATGTAGTTAATTTAAAAATTAAATTTAAATTTTCCCAAAGTAGAAACTTTGACACAAATGATAACCATGTCCCAATGATCTTTTTTCTTCTCTTTTCCTCTTTCTTTCTTTCCCTCCTCCTCCTCCTTCTTCTTTTCTTTTAATTTTTCTCACTTCATTCTGTGGATTCTTGGTCATATATGCTTATTAATCCATGCTCACTTTTTATCTGCTGAATGATTTTTCCTCCTCCTTCCTCCCATCTCTGAAAAAACAAAGGGTAAGTAGGGGGAAGCTACCCTGTAACTAATTACTTACCAAGGAGTCCACTGCCCCCTTCTGCTCTGTGACATTGCCCCATGACCAGATGACAACCCTGAGTTTGTCTCGCATATTCCAGGATGAATCCAGCTTGGGAAGAAACTAGCTGTCCCATGCCATCTCCTTCCTGAGGGCTGCAGAGAGCAGGAGGAAGGCTGACGGTTTGGCCCCTGCCCAGTGCTTTCTCAAGGCTTTTTGAATAATCTGTTCTGAGAATCAGAATTTCTGGTGATTGTAGCAGATGAATATGATGCATGCTTTGGGGGCCAAGGTGATATGTCCTGAATTGACTTTCAAATTTGATCTCTTTATTTTTCAGAAATAGCCATTGTCTTATATCTTAAATATTTTATCACTTTTAGTCTCAAGGATTTAGGGACCTCAAGCTTTCTTCTAAAAAGTTAACCATTTCTTGTCACCTCTATGTATTTGAACGTTGTTGTGTCTACTGCTTTGAAAATGGGTTTTTAATCTCTTGCCTCCACTCTTATGGAGGGCAGTCGAGGGGAATTGAAGTGTAAAGTATATAAACTACCTTGATAAAGATGTCAGCCAAAGTTGCCCCCCCCCCACATTCGAGCACACCCCCTGCAGGGGTGACCGTGTCTGTGTAGTACATTTGCACTGCTAGATACCGTGTGTTCCCAGCGCAGTTTTTGAAGCTGTAAACCGCTCCAAAGGCCAAGGTTGCCCGACTGTCAGGATGACAGTGACATGGAAGGGTTGCCTCAACACAGCCTGTGTGTACACTGTCGGCCGTCCTTGGGCACTCTCTCTGTTTATGCTGTGGGGATGTTATGGACAGACCTTATCAGTACATGTCTTTCTTGCTGGTCAAGTATTTATTCATTGATGAAACAAAGAAAGTTCCTATTCTTCTTTAGTGTCAGGCAGGATTTCTTCCTACTGGCATATAATTTCAAATGATCAGTTGATATGAATAATATTTTCCTGCCCCTATTTTTCACTTATTAAAGCAAGCTGGGAATTGGGACCACTGAACTGGAAGTTATAATATCCCTCTATTAAGTAGCATAATTATATGATTTTAAAATCTCTTTTTTACCACTCAGTAGGTAGAGGAGACAGGATACCACTATTTTGCTCTAATGATTCTTAAGAACAGCCCTGCTGTTTGTTTTCTTACCTGATCACATTTTTAATTTAGTCTAAATCATACTAGTTATGGAGGTTTTCAGATGACTTGATTTCTTTTCGTAAATAAGACAGTTTTGTGTAGTAATACTCTTGGCAAGAGGCGTATTCAACTCTACTAGAAAGTGAAGGCTTAGGTGATCTTTCCTCTTTCCATTGATTTTAAGGAGAAAAAAACAGTAATAAAATGATCCAAGGCCCCCTTTGTAGAATGAGGATTTTAATTTACCAAGCACAACAATTTAATCACATACTTTGTGACACAATATTTTTAAAGTAAAGTTTATAAACATGTATTGAGTCCCTCCTATGTCAAAAACACTTTGATTGCCACTATAGGGGTACAAAGTTCATTTGTTTCAAAGATCTTTAGTAAGTCATACACTGCCTTGGGCTAGGTACCTGAAATATGATGTCAAATGATAAATAAGCAGAGATTTTGCTTGAAGGAATTTATTAGTACCGTTGAGGAGAAAGACATGCAAATAGAAGATTACAAAATAAGAGCATGGAAAAAGGGCACTGTAAATTACAAAGCCTTGGGCAGTCAGGGAAGCCTTTCTGAAGGCAGAGCCATGGAAACTGGGGCCAAATGATAAGTAGGAATTTGCCAAATAAAGCGTGTTGTTGGAGATTGAAGTGTTGATTCCAAGTAGAGCATAACTCACATGCACCTAAGAAAGAACAGGTTGCAAGCACCTGTCATATCTGGCTAGGATCACAGAATGCCCCGTTCTGTAGGCTGGTTTCCTGGAGGGTCTACGTGCTGTGTGTGTGCTAGTTTGGGCTTTATGCCATGGGTTGCCATTTTCCCGGTTCTCTTTCTACCTCGCTTGATCTTTCAGACTTTCTTGCCTCTAAGTCACCATTAAATATTGGTATTTCTCAGGGTTCAGTCCTAGATTCTCTTTTTCCTTTGTTTTTTCTTTTCTCCCTCGCCAGATATATCCATGTCTATGTGTTCGTTTACTACTTAAGAGCTCAATGGTTCTTAAATCAATTCTGAACTTAGAACTGTGTATCCCTGTTACCACCATCCTGCCTACCACTTCAGTTTCCTTAGGACCAGGCTCCCTGTTTGCTGCAACTGCCATCCCTGACTCCTCCCAGGCCTTAGAACCTGCCAAATTCCTTCTTTACCAGTGCACCCAGGGACTTCTCTTCCCTTAGCCTGAAGTGCTTTCACCTTCTCTTTGCCTAGCTATTGCCCACTCTTCCTTCAGGCCTTGGTTAAATATCACTTTTTCACGGATATCTTCCAGGTCTCTTCTAACCCCATTTTATGATTAGTAATATGCTGCATTTTTATGCCCTCGTTTATAATTATTTTTTTTTAAGTACTGCTTTCCCTGCTAGACTTTAAGCTGTCTGAAGGAAACAACAGTCTCCGTGACAGCGTTGTATTAAAACACTTAGCAAAGGATATGCGCCTTGTAAGGGGTATTAGTAAATATGATGAGCTGCTTGAGTTAGGGCAGTGAGGAGCCATTGAAGAACTTTAGTAGCAGGCACTAATCCAGCTGACTGAATAGGCAATTAGCAAATTTATTCTGCTAGCAGTATGGAGACTGAATTGGAGGGGGTCCATGGCTAGAGCAAGCAAGATAAGGAGGTGGGTGTTAACCTAGACACTTACAGCCTCACAGCACATGTATGATGAAAACACAAAGAAATCAAATTCAGTTGATCCAGGAGCTCAGAGATATTCTCCGGACTCTTTCTGTCTCTCAGCTTGGCTTACTCCAAGTGGGCCTCATTTTCCCACAGTCTTTTTCTTTGTGAACAATAACAGCTTCGTCCTACATCAGACTAGTACAAAAGAGGGTCCACTGTATGGTGTTGTGAACAGATACCTAGATTGGTGTCGAACTGGCTCTGATTGGGTCATAAGCCCTTCTCTGAAATAACTACTGTTGCCGGAGGGGTTCTGGGTGCTGGTTGATCAGTCTGGATAACTATCAGATCTGAGGCAGTGGTGCACTGGTAAACTGGCCCTAAAATATATATATCGCCAATTTCTTTGGTATACATGCTCCTACTGTGGCTGGTTACAGGATGGATGCCTGGCTTGCAGTTCTTGAATGTTTAACAACTGGCTCTTACCAGTCAGTCCCCACAGCTGCGGCTCTCCATGGCTGAGCCGATGGTGGGGCTACCACAATCACTAAGACTTGCGGCGAGGGAGGGAGTGTGCTCTAAAAGGCAATCAGAATATTGTTAGAACAAGACGGGTAGTGTGCCTGGTAGGTGCCCGGTCCCACAAGGAAACTTGCCCTGTACCATGCAAAATATACTTTGGTGTCATGATTTTATTTTGCCTATGAATTTTTAAAAGTTCCTGTATCATTTCCTTGAATAACATTTGTAAGCACTATATAATATTCCATTCTAGGAAAATACTGTCATTTACCATTCTTTCATTGTTGAATATTTAGATGGATAGAATGATATGTAATGCTTTGCTGGATCGGTCTATGCATGAAGCCATTTTCCACATTTAGGACAGAGTTACTGAGATAGTTTACTTACGTGAAATTACTAAGTCAAAGGAATGGACCTTTAATGTTTTTGAATACTTTCCAACAGGTGTACAAAATAGTTTTACCAATTTATATCACTCCCATCACTGTAAGAGAGCAGGTATTTCATCGCACTGTAATTAAGTGTAATTTAAAAAATTGGTAGGACAGAATTAATACATCATTTTAATTTACATTTGTTTGAATTACTAAAAATGTTGAAATGTCTATATTTTTGTAACAAGTGTATTTCTTATAGTGAATTTTCTTACCATTTCCCACGTGTGTTATATGTATATGTTGCTCTGTGGCATATATCTTCTTATAATTAATTGATATAATTAGTGGAATGATTATATAATAGTGGAAATTCTAGCACATAGCACAACTTGGTAAATGTTGAGGGAAGTGTTGTGTATGAAATTCTCCCTAATTCTATGTAATTTAGGGTAACATTAGCTGCTGTAAGAGATAAATACAAATTCACAGTAACTGAACACAATAAAAGCTTATTTCTTGCTCAGGTCAAAGTTCTATATAGGTGTTCTTAGTTGGGCTGCTTTCATGTGATCATTAAGGGATGAAGACTCCTTCTGTCCCACGGCTTTTTTCCCTCTCAGTCCTTGTCATTTCCACTCAGTGGGAGGGTAGCATAAGAGAATGGGCAACAATACGAGAGAGGTGTTTATGGACTAGCCCTGAAAGTGCAACATTAAATGTGCTTACAT
Source organism: Ailuropoda melanoleuca (assembly GCF_002007445.2). Taxonomy (NCBI): domain Eukaryota; kingdom Metazoa; phylum Chordata; class Mammalia; order Carnivora; family Ursidae; genus Ailuropoda; species Ailuropoda melanoleuca. The sequence continues at coordinate 133,942,551 of NC_048219.1, read as the reverse complement.
TTCGTCAACTAAAACTCAATCCCATGGACACAACTAATTGCAGAGGAAAAAAAAAAAGGATCGGGTATATATCCAGCCAGTCTTTGCTAAAGTTTCTAGAACCTGAAATAGAGACATCTTTTCATAAAGGCTCATTTTACTTACTGCTTTTACTACCTGTATATATCTGGGAATAAATTGACCATGTTACTTGGATAATTTACAGGATATAAATATGGAATTGAACAATTTATATATTGTTAAGAGATATGTAGCTTTTTAATGGACTGGAATGGTAGAGAAATGACATTGGATGGTCATTGAATGTCCTCTCGTTTAGACACTGAAGAGAAGAAGGTGGAAGTTATCGGACAAAGCAATTTTGACAGGTGACAAACAAGTCTTGGAGAAGCAACATTTATTCGGTGTTTTAGAAAATTACATGTACAAAAATCCGTATGAGGACTTTGTAATCAGCTCAATCAATAAGTTTGATGACTTATTAGAATGATATTTTTAATAGGATATATTAGCTCATTTTCTTATTTCTACCTATGCAGGTAATTAAAGTATACAGTGAAGATGAAACCAGCAGGGCTTTAGAGGTACCCAGTGACATAACTGCCCGAGATGTTTGCCAGCTGTTGATCCTGAAGAATCATTACATTGATGACCACAGCTGGACCCTTTTTGAGCATCTGCCTCACATAGGTCTAGGTAAGGATACAGAACCATAGCCCACATCATTGCTTTTCTGTTTGTTATAGTTTCAATCATATGGCAAAGATTTTTTTCACACATAGAAAAATAGAAGACAATTATGAATAGTCCTTTTCTTTAACTTTGGTGTTGGTGGTTGGGAGACAAAGAATGTAACAAAATGAAAGTAAGGGTAGAAGTATTGCACATTTCTCACACTTCTTTATTTAAATAATGATCTATGAGAATTTGGGAGCCAAAACATAGAGTCCAAATTGATAGATAAATCCCATAATAATCTTTGGTAGCACAATGAACATTTTTTGAGAGGTTAATAAAATAAGCTGTTATTTGAACTACTTTTTAAATTTGTTGTCATGCAGACATGGAAAGGGTCCACACTGGTGGTTCTCTTTATGGGTGTGTGTACCCTAAATTTTTCTTGAAGAATTAAGTAACTCCTTTACATTTTAAAGTCATATACATAAAGTGTAATCTTTAAAAATATATTTTTAATAAGGTATAAAATATTTTCATTCTTCTACTAGAGTGGGAATTTGGCAACAATTTTATTTCACCTTTTCTTATGATTACAGATATTAGTGTTAAAAAACATGTTCCCATAATAAGTAGTGAGAAAGAAAGGAGTTTGTTACGGTCATGCCATTTGATCCTTTGGATGCCATATGAATTCCCTGTGGCTGCTGTAACAAATGACCATGAACCTGGTGGCTTACAACAACCCAGATTGGTGCTCTCACAGTTCTGGAGGTCAGAAGTCTGAAAATCAGTGCCACTAGCTTGAAATCAAGGTATTGCCAGGGACGCACTTCCTCCAGAGGCTCGAGGAGAGAGTCTGTTCCTTCTTGCTTCCAGCTAATGCTGGCCTCTGTCTGCATCACTTCCTTCTCTACCTCTGTGGTCAAAATGGATTTCCCTCTTCTGTCTGTGTCAAGTCACCCTCTGCCTCTCTCATGTAAAAATGGTACTGGTTGGAGATTACCTGGATAATCCAAAAAAATCTCTCCATTTCAAGATCCCTTAATCATACCTGCAAAATCCTTTTCTTTTCCCCCTTCATATCAAGTAATGTTCACAGAAAACCTGAATTCTGAAGGTATGCCATACTGGCCAGTGCCCTGTGCCTTCTCGCCTTCCCAGGGCAGAAAAAGTTCAACATAATATTTTCTGCATTGCTGTTTGTGACTAATTTAGTTTCTATTCATGACCATTCATCTCCTATAAGTATAGTGTTAACTCTCAATAAATATCCACCATATTCTAAACTAGTTTTACTTATGCTTGTGAGAATATAGCTCTTAATTAGCATAATATGTAATTACAGTATTTCATACCCTTAATTTTTTCTTTTGGAGCAACTTTACATTTTTTAAGTTATTGTCACTACAGTTTACCCCTAACAGATAGCTTGAAGTTTGATAATAAAAATCTGCTCTGTAAATTAAACACCAGTTTTCACTGAGACCACGGAAAGTTATATTAAGGAATAAAATGCACAGGTTCTTTTAATGTGGGGGCTTAAAATGGAACATTGAGAATTAATTTGAGTTACATACTAAATTTAAACTTTTAGGCATCAAATAGAAATATATTTCTCCATTACTGTATTTTCTGGACATGCTGGAATAAAATCAAAGATGCGAGAATATTGTCTCCTGGCTTCATCAACCATGCATTGGACCAAAGATTATGAGACAGAAATTGAGTTCCACAGCTTTCTTGTGTTCTTTTTCTTTCCTTTTGTTTTCACTCAGATTATATCTTTTTTAAAAGAGATTTTATTTATTTATTTGAGAGAGAGAGAGAGAGAGCATGTCCTGTGTACACATGATGGGGGAGGAGCTGGGGGGGAAGGGAGAGGGACAAGCAAACTCTGCACTGAGCATGGAGCCTAACATGGGGCTCAGTCTCAGGGCCACTTAACTGACTGAGCCACCTAGGTGCCCCACAGATGATATCTTTAAACAGTAGAAAAATTGCTGACATAATGCTATCCAGATACTAATTCATATTAGATTTACCAACTTATATTTTATTTGCTTATTTATTTATTAGCTGCTTTATTTCAATAAAGATACACTAAACATTAGATGATGATAGCTAATGAATATCTCTATTTTCTTATTTATTTTTAATTTAATTTCTGTGTTTTAACATAATCTGTGTTTACTTTTGTAGACTATCTTCTTTTTTTGTGTGTGTGTGCACCCAAAAATACATCTTGAGTGTTTTTTTTTTCTTTTCACTTTATAGATTCCACAAACACTAGGAGCTCTCCCTGCCTTTTCCTGTTGACTTCCTCACACAGTTTAGCAGATATTTATTGACTGTTTTATACCAAGCCTATTTTGTGTGTGGATCTTGGGGATACAATATGAACATAATAGGCAAAAAACACTGCCCTTGCGAGTTTGTATCTCCTGGGAAGAGAAAGATACGAGACACATGACTAAAATTTGTAATCCCTCAGGTGATAAGTGCGGGTTTCTCCTGTTATCTGAAAGTAGAGCACGCCTATGAAAACTTTGGAAGCTGAAATGGTATAAAGCAGAGAAACGTTTACCATTAATTGCTATGGGAAAATATTTGAGCATTCCCAGACCCCAGAAATAAAGTCTCTTAGCAGTCTGTGGTATCTTAGGACACATCTCGCCAACAGATGCACAAAATAAATCAAGATAAAGCGCAGATACTTAGGAAGTTCAGAGCTATGGGGCTTGATGCTGAGACGCTGTGTGTGGTTCCCTGGAAGGAGCTTCGCGGGACCACTCTTGCTGCGGATCCGTAGTGCATGTGGCCTTTATAAGGGCTCCCTGCAAAGCAATTGCTGAATGGTGTTTTCACTTTACACCTCAAAAGTCCTCTTTGGATTTCTGTTGGTTAGCAAAAACAGATACTAATGTAGGTCTTTTGTGAAAGCAAAGTGGTGTCATGTGAGCTTTGGAAAAGCTGGAGTTGCCTGTTCTGCGGAGAAAAGGAAGGCGGGGCAGAAGGAAGGAGCACGCTGAGAGTGAGTGCGAGATGCTCTTTAGAGGGGTCGGGGAGCTGTCCCCGAAGCGTGATGTTGGGAGAATATTTGTGGCAGCCAGAGGCCAGCCCTTCCGGGTAAGGTGGGGGGGGGTGATGGAGTAGACTTCCGTAGGGCTACCGCCAGCCAGCTTGTGTAGGGTCTCATAGGCCACGGAGGGGCTTGACTTTTACATTGAGTGAGAGAGAAAGTGACTGGAGGTCTTGGAGTCAGACAGCAATATGATCCTGATTTAGTTTTGAAAGTACCGTTGATCCTTGAATAACATGGGTTTGAACTCTGTGGGTCCACTTACAATATGTGGGTTTTTGTTGTTGTTGTTTTTATAAATTCAGTCCAGTACTGTCCATTTATTTTCTCTTCTTTATGATTTTCTTGATAACATTTCTTTTCTCTAGCTTACTTTTGTAAGAATACAGTATATAGTACATATAACGTCACAATATGCATTAATCGGCTGGGTATGTCATCAGTGAGCTTTCCAGTCAACAGTAGGCTCTTTATTAATATTTAAGTTTGGGGGAGTCAAAAATTTCATACAGATTTTTGACTGCAAGAGAAGGTCTGCACCCTTATGTTTCACATTGTTCAGGAGTCAACTGTATACTACTCAGAAGGCCAGAATCGAACCTCTCCGAGGCTGAGCAACTTTGTTTTGCTTCTACATCCAGTTACCGGTGGCTTCCAGGATCAATCCTGGCCCATCTGTCATTTCTGCTAGTTGCACATGCCCTGTTGGACCGTCTGCACAGGGTAGTTGACACTGGTAAGAGGTGTGGTATTTGTGAGAACCAGATTCTAGGTGAGAACGTTGTGACTCGGATAGATGGAAGTTAAGCATTTCCTGTACTTGAGGTCACTTTAATGACCAACATAAGCTTAGGAAAGTGTCAGAGATGTTTTATTTTGTTAATAAATATGCTGCCATTGTTGCTTTTGATCTGTTAAAACACATCACAAATTGCTAAAGTCAGATGGAGGAGCACTTGACATTCAAAATACGGTAGGTTTATGGAATCGAAAGTCTGTTTTCAGAGTGACATTTTCTGTGGCAAACGCAACTTCAGTCTTATTAGTAGTTTTAATATGAATCCATATGTGTGATAGCTACTGTTCACGTGCATCTTATATGTGCAGGGCACGGAGCGAGAGGTTTAACATTCATCTTGATAGACGCTCTCATCACTTAGCCTCATAGCAACCCTGCAAGATGTGTCTTCTAATCTCCCTTTGACGTATAGGAATACAAAGACTCAGTGATGAAAGTCCTTGCCCAGAGTCAAGCATTGCTCAAATGTAGGTCCTTTCAGATTCTAAAGTCTCTGCATTTTCCACGGAAGTGAGTTTGTTTCCCCTCATGTTCCTGGGATCTCGTGGTTGGTTTGTCCCTTTCTTACTCTCTGTCTTTGTCTCTTATCCATGGTATTAGTACAGGTTAAAATCTGGAACCCTCGAAAACATTTTCAGATAAATGTTTCTTACCTAAGGTAGTATTGAAATTGCCGGGTCCAACTGATCTAACCCGGTTCACTTTGACAGAGCCAGCTATTTCTTTTTTTTTTTTTTATTTTATTATATTATGTTAATCACCATACAGTACATCCCCAGATTCCGATGTAAAGTTTGATGCTTCATTAGTTGCGTATAACACCCAGTGCACCATGCAATACGTGCCCTCCTTACTACCCATCACCAGTCTATCCCATTCCCCCACCCCCCCCCCTCTGAAGTCTTCAGTTTGTTTCTCATAGTCCATAGTCTCTCATGTTTCATTCCCCCTTCTGATTACCCCCCTTTTCTTTATCCCTTTCTTCCCCTACCGATCATCCTAGTTCTTATGTTCCATAGATGAGAGAAATCATATGATAATTGTCTTTCTCTGCTTGACTTATTTCACTTAGCATTATCTCCTCCAGTGCCGTCCATGTTGCAGCAAATGTTGAGAATTCGTTCTTTCTGATAGCTGAGTAATATTCCATTGTATATATGGACCACAGCTTCTTAATCCAGTCATCTGTTGAAGGGCATCTCGGCTCCTTCCATGATTTGGCTATTGTGGACAATGCAGCTATGAACATTGGGGTGCATATGGCCCTTCTCTTTACTACGTCTGTATCTTTGGGGTAAACACCCAGTAGTGCAATGGCTGGGTCATAGGGTAGTTCAATTTTTAACTTTTTAAGGGACCTCCACACTGTTTTCCAGAGTGGCTGTACCAACTTGCATTCCCACCAACAATGTAGGAGGGATCCCCTTTCTCCACATCCTCTCCAACAATTGTTGTTTCTTGCCTTGTCTATCTTTGCCATTCTAACTGGCGTAAGGTGGTATCTCAGTGTGGTTTTGATTTGAATTTCCCTGATGGCTAATGATTTTGAACATTTTTTCATGTGTCTGTTAGCCATTTGTATGTCTTCATTGGAAAAGTGTCTGTTCATATCTTCTGCCCATTTTATGATTTGTTTATTTGTTTCTCGTGTATTGAGTTTGAGAAGTTCTTTGTAGATCTTGGATACCAGTCCTTTATCTGTGGTGTCCTTTGCAAATATATTCTCCCATTCCGTGGGCTGTCTCTTAGTTTTTTTGACTGTTTCCTTGGCTGTGCAGAAGCTCTTTATCCTGATAAAGTCCCATAAGTTCATTTTATCTTTTATTTCTCTTGCCTTTGGAGATGTGTCGTGAAAAAGGTTGCTCTGGCCGATGTCATAGAAGTTGTTGCCTATGTTCTCCTCTAGAATTTTGATGGATTCCTGTCTCACATTGAGGTCTTTCATCCATTTGGAGTTTATTTTTGTGTATGGTGTGAGAGAGTGGTCAAGTTTCATTCTTTTGCATGTAGCTGTCCAATTTTCCCAGCACCATTTATTGAAGAGACTGTCTTTTTTCCACCGGATGTTTTTTCCTGCTTTATCAAAGATTAGTTGCCCAAAGAGCCGAGGGTCCATTTCTGGGTTCTCTATTCTGTTCCATTGGTCGATGTGTCTGTTTTTGTGCCAGTACCATGCTGTCTTTGTGATCACAGCTTTGTAGTACAGCTCGAAATCCGGCATTGTGATGCCCCCAGCTTTGTTTTTCCTTTTCAACAGTTCCTTGGAGATTCGGGGCCTTTTCTGGTTCCATACAAATTTAAGGACTATTTGTTCCAGTTCTTTGAAAAATGTCCTCGGTATTTTGATCGGGATAGCATTGAAAGTGTAGATTGCTCTGGGTAGTATGGACATTTTAACTATGTTAATTCTTCCAATCCATGAGCATGGAATATTTTTCCATCTTTTTATGTCTTCCTCAATATCTTTCAAAAGTGATCTATAGTTTCTAGCATATAGGTCCTTTACGTCTCTGGTTAAGTTAATTCCAAGGTAACGCATGGTTTTTGGTGTTATTGTAAATGGGATGGATTCCCTAATTTCTCTTTCTTCAGTCTCGTTATTCGTGTATAGAAATGCAACTGATTTCTGGGCATTGATTTTGTATCCTGCCACCTTACTGAATTGTTCTATAACTTCTAATAGTTTGGGAGTGGATTCCTTTGGGTTTTCCATATAGAGTATCATGTCATCTGCAAAGAGAGACAGTTTGACTTCTTCTTTGCCGATTTGGATACCTTTGATCCCTTTTTGTCTTCTGATTGCTGTTGCAAGGACTTCTAGTACTATGTTGAATAATAGTGGCGAGAGTGGGCATCCTTGTCGTGTTCCTGATCTTAAGGGAAAGGCTTCCAGCTTTTCCCCATTGAGAATAATGCTTGCAGTAGGCTTTTCATAGATGGCTTTTATGAGATTGAGAAATGTACCCTCTATTCCTACACTCTGAAGGGTTTTAATCAGGAAAGGATGCTGTATTTTGTCAAATGCTTTTTCTGCATCAATTGAGAGGATCATATGGTTCTTGAGTCTTTTCTTGTTGATATGATGTATCACATTGATTGATTTGCGAGTGTTGAACCATGCTTGCATCCCAGGTATGAATCCCACTTGGTCATGATGGATAATCCTTTTAATGTACTGTTGGATTCTATTAGCAAGGATCTTGTTGAGGATTTTGGCATCCATATTCATTAGAGAAATCGGTCTGTAATTCTCCTTTTTGAGGGGGTCTTTGCCTGGTTTGGGGATCAAGGTAATATTAGCCTCATAGAATGAGTTTGGTAGCTTTCCTTCTGTTTCTATTTTTTGAAATAGCTTTAGGAGAATAGGTATTATTTCTTCTTTGAATGTTTGGTAGAATTCCCCAGGAAAACCGTCTGGGCCTGGAGTTTTATTATTTGGAAGGTTGTTTATCACTGACTCAATTTCTTCATAGTTAATTGGCCTATTTAAGAAATCTATTTCTTCCTGTTTCAGTCTTGGTAGTTTATAGGTTTCCAGGAAGGCCTCCATCTCTTCCAGATTGTTTAGTTTTTTGGCATATAGCTGTTGATAAAAGTTTCTAATAATCCTTGCAATTTCAATGGTGCTGGTCGTGACCTCTCCCTTTTCAGTCATAATTTTAATAATCTCAGTCCTTTCTCTTTGTTTTTGGACAAGTTTTGCCAGTGGTCTATCAATTTTATGGATTCTCTCAAAGAACCAGCTTCTAGTCCTGTTGATCTGCTCTACTGTGGTTCTGGTCTCTAATTCATTGATTTCTGCTCTAATCTTGGTCAACTCCTTCCTTGTCAGTGGGTTAGGCCTGTCCCTCTGTTGCTGTTCCAGTTTCTTGAGGTGAGAATATAGAAACTGCATTTTAGATTTTTCTATTCTTTTGAGTGAGGCTTGGATGGCTATGTATTTCCCCCTTAGGACTGCCTTTGCAGTATCCCATAGGTTTTGGACCGTTGTGTATTCATTCTCGTTGGTCTCCATAAATTGTTTAATTTGTTTTTTGATTTCCTGGTTTATCGAGTCATTCTTGAGCAGGATGGTTCTTAGCCTCCAAGTGTTTGAGTTTCTTCCAGGTTTTTCCTTGTGGTTGAGTTCCAATTTCAGAGCGTTGTGGTCTGAGAATATGCAGGGGATAATTTCAATCTTTTGGTATTGGCTGAGACCTGTTTTGTGTCCCAGAGCATGATCTATTCTTGAGAATGTTCCATGGGCATTTGAATAGAATGAGTATTCTTTGGTTCTGGGGTGTAGTGTTCTATATATATCTATGAGGTCCAACTCGTCGAGTATGGCATTCAAAGCCTTTGATTCTTTGCTTAGTTTTTGCCAGGGTGTTCTGTCTATTTCTGATAGTGGGGTGTTGAGGTCCCCTACTATTACTGTGTTCTTATCTATATGTCTCTTTATTTTGGTTAAGAGTTGGCTTGTGTATCTTGCTGCTCCCCTGTTGGGGGCATATATATTAATAATTGTCATATCCACTTGTTGAATACTTCCTTTAAGAATAATATAGTGCCCTTCTGTATCTCTCTCTATGGCCTCTAGTTTAAAATCCAGTCTATCTGATATGAGAATTGCTACTCCAGCTTTCTTTTGAGGTCCATTTGCGTGGAAGATGGTACTCCATCCCCTTACTCTAAGTCTGAATGCATCTTTGGGTTCAAAATGAGTCTCTTGTAGACAGCAAATGGATGGGTCATGTCTTTTTATCCAATCTGCAACCCTGTGGCGTTTTATGGGAGAGTTTAAGCCATTTAGATTGATAGAGATTATTGACAGATATGATTTTAATGATGCCATTTCTCTTTAAAGTCTTTGTATCGGTTGTGACTTGCTGCTCTGTATCACTCTTGGGGCCTTTTTACCTTTATAGAGCCCCCCTTAATATCTCCTGTAGGGCTGGTTTCGTGGTTACGAAATTGGTTAATGATTGGCGATTTTGGAACGTCTTTATTTCTCCATCAATTCTGAATGACAGCTTTGCTGGATAAAGGATCCTTGGCTGCATGTTTTTCTCTGAAAGAGCTTTAAAAATGCCCCCCCAAGCCTTTCTCTCATTCCAGGTCTCTGTAGACAGGTCTGACGTAATCCTGATACCTTTGCCTTGGTACGTGAGAAATTTCTTTGCCCTGGCCGCTTTCAATACTGTATCCTTGGATCTAATATTTGCGAATTGCACTATGACATGCCGTGGCGTAGGTTTGTCCTGGTTGAGCTTGGATGGGGTCCTCTCTGCCTCTTGGACACGAATGCTTGTTTCCCTTGCTAGATTAGGGAAGTTTTCAGCTACAATTTGTTCAAATATCTCTTCTAGACCTCTGTTTTTCTCCACCCCTTCAGGGATGCCGATGATTCTGACATTGGATCGTTTCATAGAGTCAGTAATCTCCCGTAATCTACATTCGTGGGCGTGGATTTTTTTAAGACCAGCTTCTATTTTCGTTTTTTCTTCTACTAACCCATCCTCCAATTCGCTAACGCGTTCCTCTGCCTCGGTGACCCTGGCCGTCAGAGCCTCTAGTTTTGACTGTATTTGGCCCACTGAGTTTTTAATTTCTGTCAGATTCGCTCTCATTTCTGCCCTTAGGGATTCTATATTCTCAGCAACGCTTTCTCTGATGCTTTTTTCAAGTTTACTCATCATCTTGACCATTGTTGCTCTGAATTCCATTTCTGATAATTGGGATACATCCATATGTATTAATTCTGTGGCCGAGGCCAATTCTGTGGCAGAGGCCACAGACTCATTATCTTTTCTTTGCTGGGGGGGACTTCTCCTTCTCGTCATTCTGATGAAGAGAGATTGCAGGGTTGTCCAGAGCCCAAGTGTTGACTGGGACCCAGGCCGTGCGCCCTTGTTTTATAGAGATCTTAGGGATGTGGGCTTCTTCCTTAAAGAGTTTATTTATTTATTTGAGAGAGAGAGAGACAGTCAGCAAGAAAGGGAACCCAAGCAGAGGAGTGGGAGAGGAAGAAGCAGGTTCCCGGTGGAGAAGCCCGATGAAGGACTCCTTACGGAGCGTTGTGATCACACCCTAATCCGAAGACAGGTGCTTGGTGACTGCGCCACTCAGGCGCTCCGGGTTGTGGGCTTCTTGATTTTTCAGCCTGCCTTCTGGGGGAGGGGCCTGCCTGCCGGTACTCAGAAAACCCTGTTTGGGTAGAGTCTCTGTGTCCCTTGCGAGGGGGGATGGGGATGGGCACCCTGTGAGCCGGTATTTCCGGGCTTTTGTTCTCTGGCGGCTTTCCCTGGCGGTTTGCTATGCCTCTTCTGAGAGAGCAGCAGCGGCTGAAATTCAGCCTCTGTCTCAGAACAGAGGGATCGCGGATCGTTCTCCACTGATGTTCTGGCCACTTTAACTCTGTTTCTGTTGGTGCTGCTCAACCCTGCAGCATCCCGGGCTGTGCGCCCCACACCCGGCGTCCCAGCCCTCACTTCCAGGGCCGGCACGTCTCTGTCCTTTGTGTTTCCAACCCCGCCAGCCGCCAGCCGCCCCGCGCGGGCTCCCGGAGCTCCCCGTCTCAGTCTGGTGTCTCACGGGTGCTGACCGCGAGTCCGCCTGCTCCCCCGTGCAGGTGGCCCTCCAGCCGCCAGCCGCCCCGCGGACGCTCCCGGAGCTCCCGGTCTCAGCCTCGATCCAGTGAGCACACCGGAGCTCCGGAGCTCCGTGAGATGCTTGGTGGTGCACGCTCCCGGCTCACGGACTCAGTCTGCCGTTTCCAGAGTGCGGGTCCGCGGTCCGCCCGCTCCCCGGTGCAGGTGGCCCGCCAGCCGCCCTGCGCGCGCGCTCCTGGAGCTCGCGTTCTAAGTCTGTTGTCTCGCGGGTGCCGTCCGCGAGTCCGCCTGCTCCCCCGTGCAGGTGGCCCGCCAACCGCCAGCCGTCCCGCGTGCGCTCCCGGAGCTCCCTTCTCAGCCTGCTGTCTCAAGCGTGCGGGTCCGCGGTCTGTCCGCTCCCCCTTGCAGGTGGCTACCGCTTCCCGGCGCCCTGACACGGCGGCTCCCTCCCCCTTCTGTTTAGCTTCCGATATCTGTGCGCGGTTTCACGGCTCCCCGCTTCGTACCTCGATACTCAGCGCTGGAGATGTTCATTTGTAGAGATCCAGATGTATCTTCCTGCGTCTCAGGCTGATTCCGTGGATATTCCTGCTGGTCTGGTACCTATCCAGCTCAACTCAGGGGACCGGCTGAAAAAGGGGTCCCCTACTCCTCCGCTCTTAACCTCCGAATCAGAGCCAGCTATTTCTTTTGGCTGAGCAAGAGGATCACATTGGAAATGACTTATCCTTGAATATGTATGCAACATAAATGGTCATATGACATTTGGAACTCTGAATATAATATCAGTATTTCATCTCTTCTGGCAAATAATTATTAGTAATATGCTGCTGGGAATTTTAATAGGCAGAGTTCATCATCAGAGGCAGTGAAACATCCTGATTTTGTTATGAGTCTCGGATTAGCCTAATTTGGGATCATGTTATGATGAGGTTCCAGTTGCACACAGTTTTATGGACATTGAATTCAAAACATCAGTACATCAACAAATATTTGCCCTTCTCTCATAGAATGACGTTCTGTAACTGGTGTGTTCTAGTTCGTGGCCACTGGATGTCACTGTCGTTCCCCAGATGGAACCTTCAGCGTTTTTTTAATCAGCATGAGGATTGAGGGGGGAGTCGGTGGGGGCAGAAACTTCAGTCTTAAGTCCTCTGGAACTTAACGGGATCCATGTTTGTCTTGCTCCCATTTTGAGTCCTAATTGAAGCCATGGTATGAAGCAGTGGCAATTAACACAATACCTCAAGCGCGTACCTGTAGACTCCTCGGGAAGAGGAATTAATTGTATTTTAGCGTCATTGCTAGGGACAGCTGAGAGTTCCATTGTGAATATCATTGTGGAGTGGCTTTAATAAGCAAAATGAATGACTGGAGGCTTTTAATGAAACCATTTTTATGTGTGCAGCTCTACCCACGTGATCTGTTGAAGACAGAAGCGGTGGCGAGGAAACGCTTCACAGCTGCCTGCTTTGAAGCTGCCTCTTCACTTTTTTTCTTTTTCTTTTCTTTCTTTCTTTCTTTTCTTTTTTTTCTTTTCTTTTCTTTTCTTTCTTTTCTTTTCTTTTTTTTTTTTTTTACAACAGAGGCACAAGTGTTTTTCCTGTTGTCTGGAGCTGATATGTAGTTGTACTTTCAGCGCTGTTTGTAACCTGCCAGCCATCAGAGTTGCGACGGCCCTTATCACCAGCACAAATAACCATGAAGCCCGTAGGATATGTGGCTTTGGGCTTCCTTCTCTACTTACACTGACCTGAGCTTCGAGGAGGCACGGTGTTCTGGTGGCACACTAAGGCTGGAGACAGAAATATGAACCAGTGAACAGTGCTTGTAACTAAATCTGCTTCCTGCTGCAACTGATTTTTCCTTCTCAGCATCTCATAGCCGAAGTTCGGGTTTTATCATCTCTCTCCTCAGGGATTATTTTAGCCTTGTAACTGGTCCCCTTGCCTCCGGTAACACCAAGGTTATCCATGGGAATACAGACCTGGTTCTTCGTGTGTTAAGGTCTGAGGTCTTTTGCAGGGCTTGTAGCACCTGTGACCTGCCTACCCCTCCTATCTCCAGCCTTGTGTCTCCTCTCTCCCTCCTCTAAGTTTATACATTAAAGAAGTGCCTGTGGTTGCCCTCATACGCTACAATTTCTACGCCTTGGTTTCCTTGCTACTGCCATTAGGATTCTCAGCGAGTTCTTCCTCATCCATCTTTACCTGGCTCTGCCTTTTCCAAGGCTTCCTTGGAATTTTAGTCAAAAACGGTAGCAAAGTATAACTGCTCGCCATTTCCTAAAAATATTACGGAACAAAGCAAGGTGAAAACCCTCAACTGTTGAAGCTGACAGCCAGCTAACCTTGTGCCACAGTCTTAGAGGAGAGAGAGAAAAGCAACTGGAGGCACCCCACATTCAACCTTGTGGAGTCGCTCCTTCCAATGGAGAGCAGGTAGGGAGACAGATCTGTCTCTTCTATGTTCCAAGCAGCTGTTCCTCAAGACAATTAGGATACTTGCTGGCACCACCGTTTTTCATACATTCTTTAGGAAATTGCAAATCCTGAAAATACCAGAAGCCCCGGGAGTGAGTGATGAGTTGTGTCCTGGGAAGGGGATGTTTCCACAAGTACATGCTACACTGGGGCGTGGAAAACAAGCAGATTTGGCCAAGTAATAGATATAAGGCTGTTCAAACAGGATTATTTATAATATTAATCAGAAAAAATAAAGCCTATACTGTAATAAATTACAGCACATCCATAGGATAAAAGTTATGCAGCTTTTGGTCATGTTTTTGGAGTTCTTCCTTCGAAGACTGATGTGGACAGAAATAAGATTTTAAAGATGATTGATTGATTGAACATATATATATATATATATATATATATATATAAACATATATACAGTGTTTCCTAAATTTTGTGAAAAATATATACAAATACATTCATCTAGACCCAGAGAAAAAATAAGAATATACTGACATGTTAAGTGCTAATTCATTATTGATAGGTTTAAAGATGGATTGTGATTGTCTGCTGTCCATGGTTTTCAAATTTCCAATAACAGAAACATATTATTTTAGAAATCAGAAAAAAGGAAGCAAGCACAATTTTAAAAACTTAAGAGATATTTAAAGATTTAGACATCTTCCTGAAGCTCCACGTTGGGCCAAATACCCATCTTCTGAGCTGTTGTTAACATTTTTTGCAACTATCTTAATAGTGATCATATTATTAAAACTAGACAGTAATTCCACGAGAGCTGGAACTCTTTGTATAATTCTTTGTAACCCAGGGTCTAGGACAAATAAATGGATTTTGAATTACACTGTACTAAACTGTAAGGTACTTTTATCAAGCAGTTCAAAGATGGATAACAAGGTACATAGAAGGAACAGACTGGGAAAAGAAGCCGAAGGAGTGACATGCCGTGCCCAGATGCAAATTCGCTCTCAGTCTTTAAAGGATGCATTAGGTAACTTAGAATTTATGGAAGTGGTTGCTAAACCCTTTGGGTATTTATCAATCAGCTTGAGGTGATGTGTAGTAAGGATTTCTGTGAATACAAGTTGTGATCGGCGAGTATGTAGTTAATATGAAGACTACTTCAGTTTGTTGAAGATTGATCTGCAAGGCCTTTATACCCATCAAGCTTAAGTGTCAAGATTTTCCTATTAATTGCTCTTGGGGAGCTGAATATGGTGCTAGCAATTTTTCCAGGCGAGCTCACTGGTATTAGGTAGTTTTCTTGGGTTAAGGAATCTTTCAGAATTGAGCCCCATTTTTATTCTTTGCTTCTCCAGTTTTTGTTTTGCTTGGGCAGAGGCTGTTCATTTTTATCTGAAAATAAGATTGACAAAATGTATGTAGTTTCTGCCTCGCCCAGAGAAGTACAAGGACCGTTTGTCTCCTGGAGTTTCCTGTAACAAAGGTACACAAAGAATTGTTTTCTGGGTGAATTAGAGGTAAAAGCCACTTTTGTTTCTTCTCTTATCAAGTGATGAGAGGAGTAGGGACTCAGGTTTCTATTTGAGCCCCACGCTGTACTTTCAGTAGATTCAGGGAAGAAATCCAGGCAGAAGGTCACAGGTGAACACTTTCCATTCTGGGAGGATTGAGGGTTTTTAAAAGACTTTGAAGTGAAATCAACAGTTTCAGAAGAAACTTCTTTCCTCTCTTCTTCTCTTCTCTTTTTTTTTTTTTTTAAAGAAAGAGTTTCTGGAAATTAAATAGAAAACAGAATTGCATGTAGTTATTATTTGGTCATATTTCATTGTATTGCTATGACACTTCACACTGGTCTGTCAGAAACAAAGATAAAACTTAAAGTGACATGAAGCTTTTGTTTTAGTTTTAAGAAAGCTTTTCTTTACTCCTTCAGAGGCTTCTCCCCCTTTTCTTTTCCTTTTTGGATACTGTTCCGAAGTGATTTAGGAGGGCTTCTCGCCTCTTTTTCTACCTACAGAGAAGTGGTATTCAGTCATCGTCATTCACTTTCCAGTGCCTGACAAATACTGCAGAATGTTTTCTAAGTAGACTTGTATCTATAAAGTTTTGATAGTATACTTAATATAGTATTTTAGGGGGCGCCTGGGTGGCACAGCGGTTGAGCGTCTGCCTTCGGCTCAGGGCGTGATCCCGGCGTTATGGGATCGAGCCCCACATCAGGCTCTCCCTCTATGAGCCTGCTTCTTCCTCTCCCACTCTCCTTGCTTGTGTTCCCTCTCTCGCTAGCTGTCTCTATCTCTGTCAAATAAATAAATAAAATCTTTAAAAAAAAAATAGTATTTTAGATGGATTTATTAAGTTTTAAAAATAAGGTCTTTAAAAGAATCATGATGAATTTATGAGAAAGTTACTAGGGTCATTTATCACTTGGTAACCCAAAAAGTATCTGAGTTCATTCTGGGTGACGCTAAGTATCCTTGTTTTTGAGTTTTGCAGCAGAGAGCCCCCAGTTACAGAATTAATTTGTTTCTTTTTGGTATTTAAAACTAAGTAACTATAAGTTACTTAGTAGGATCAGTCAGTTGGTTAAAATCCACTTGGTTTTAGAATGTCACTAAAGAGAAGAGTCAATAGAAAGTTAATTAGAAGCCATCTGGACTAGTATGTTTTGTTTTTTCCCCCATTCTCAGATCTCAGTGATGATGTCCCAGGCCTAGTGTAAGCAAAACAAAGCTGGCCTTCAGCAACATTTCACCTCCCTTTATGCATTCTTCTTTTCCTCTCCAAGTTGTCTGTCTAGGCATCTTGCATCTTCATGTTGAACTCCTCCCTATTAAGGTCTGTATTTAGTTAGGTATCTGCCTTTAAAAAAAGAAACCATGAATTGTCTGCAAGACGTGATTAACTGATAATCAATCATCTCTTTTAGGGTTATTTGGATTATTGTAACATTAATCCTTTAACATAATGAGACTTGCTTGGGGGATGGCATATGATGGTGCATCCAAATTGGGCTAGGAATGTATAAATTTACAAAGATTATTAATATAATATAATTTTGAAAAGCCAGATTCTGTGATAAGGAAGTTATTATTTCCAGAGGAGTGTATGAGGTGAGAACCTGAAGCCGCATCTGATTCTCTGGACTTTGTGTATTTGCTTTTTTATACGTTATCTGAATTTTCAATAGAATATCCAGAAATCATCTTTGAAGGAATGAAAACTATGTCTTCTGGGGGTGCCTGGGTGGCTCAGTTGTTAAGCGTCTGCCTCGGCTCAGGGCGTGATCCCAGGGTCCTGGGATCGAACCCTGCATCGGGCTCCCTGCTCTGCTGGGAGCCTGCTTCTTCCTCTCCCACTCCCCCTGCTTGTGTTCCCTCTCTTGCTGGCTGTCTCTCTGTCAAATAAATAAACAAAATCTTAAAAAGAAAAAAAAGAAAGAAAAATATGTCTTCTGCTTTCTCACATACTCTAGTTAGCCTGGCTTTCTTTGAAGAAATTTTTCTCCTTAAGATTACCAGGATATTTTCCCCGTGTTAGTTATGTGTTATTTAGACGTTCAGTATTATAGTTCTGTGAAAGTTTCCGTGAATATTGAATGTTATTTTTCCTTTCTAGATTGGTATGCTGGGCTTTGTTTGCATGTAGATTGCCGCTTGGTTGGTGATCCCAGATATTACCCAAAGTACTTTTCATTACACATTTGTCATAACTGTTCAAATACAGCTTGGCTTTTCTGCCCTTTTTGTTTTATTTCTTTTTTTGGTGCAGTCCCAATTCAAGTGATTTATGTTACTTTCATTTGAGATTAAGATTGATAGAATTTGAAATACTGCCCATTATTTTCGTTCCCCTTACACTCAAAATGTGGTTATTTTCACTTAATTAGCAAATATTTATTGAATACATTTCAAAATAAAAGAATTGGAGGCAGTTGAAACCTGAGAGCCACAGGGACACGAGAGAAGATGTTAGTGGATGTGGAAAGAATGAACAGCTGTAACTAGGCTCAGCAGAGGCAGCAGGGGACGCCCCTCCAGTGGGAGCTGTAGGCAGAGGCAGACGGAGTGCTTGCAGAGGAAGAGCATTGACTTGGGATCAGACATGCGGCTGCCGTTCAAATCCTGAGATGTTCGCTGCTCTGAACTTCAGGTTCCTTTTCTGTAAGCTGGAACTAGAACTTGCTCATTAGACAGTGTTATTGCTTTACCACAGACTTGGTGGCTTCAAGGAACAGAAGTGTAATCTGTAGCTGTTCTGGAGGTGAGAAGTCCAATATTAAGGTCACTGGGCTGAACTCAAGATGATGGCAGGCTCTTTCTGGGGCTTTCGAGAGACTCCATTCCTTGCCTCTTCCAGCTTCTGGTGGCTGCCATCATTCCTCAGCTTGTGTCTGTGTCACTTGAGTCTGCTTCTGTGGTCACATTGCCTTTTCCTCTTCTGTTTGGGTCACATCTCTTTCTGTCTCTGTCTTATAAAGGTCCTTGTAATTGAACTTAAAGCCTACCTGGATAATTCAGGATAATCTCTTCCTCTCAGTATCTTTAAGTTAATGACATCTGCAAAGACTTTGCCATATAAGGCAACATTTATAGGTTCCAGATGTCTTTGGGGCCATTATTCAGCCTACTGAAAATATTATAAGAATTAAAGGGGCATCTGGGTGGCTTTGTTGGTTAAGCGTCTGCCTCCGGTCAGGTCATGATCCCAGGGTCCTGGGATGGAGCCCCGCATCGGGCTCCCTGCTCAGCGGGTTCCTGCTTCTCTTCTGCACCTTCCCCTGCTTGTGCTCTCTCTTTTGCTCTGCTCTCTCTCTCAAACAAATAAATAAAACCTTTAAAAAATATTATGAGAATTAAATATATCAATGAAAAATGTCTCAGATGGAGACTTGAAGAGACGTAACTTCTTTTATTTCAATAACTGGAATAATTTTTGATTCTCAGTCTCCTTAACAGCAGCTTAATCTTCTGTTATTTGTTTTTTTATGGATTGTTCTCCGTCTTATTGGGTTTTATAAATGAGTTACATATAGGCTTAAATATTCTCAGTTGAAGGTTTAGACCTATTTCCACTTCTGCAACATGCTGGTGAGGCATTAAGTCCCAGCACGGGTATTTGCCTAACCCTTGTCCAGCTCTTCATGTTCTGGAAACTCTTGTTCCTCTCAAGTTTATTGACTGTACCATAAAGCCACTTGAGTTCATACCCTTCTCTTAGCTTTTCCATGTTCCTGATGGGGGATGTGGTACTGTTGCCAGGCTCTTTTTCCATAATGGGATGCTACGGACTCATCTGCCTCAATGTTGCCCTCAGCTGTGGCTTCTCCACCGTGCTAGATGTAGAGTTTCTATTGGAAGCTAGACGTCTCCTAAGGCTACCCTCTGGCTTGAGCCACATAGCATCATTAACCTCATCTGGTGTTTTATCACCATCAACTCATCACCCGGAAAGTGTTCTCCTTCTGGAAGGGGACAGGATACAGGGTCACTTGGGACCTACACTGTCCACTTTTATCTAGCTCAGTCTGTACTCCATCTTCTGCACCAACCTCTTAACTGCAGTTCCTTTCTCAGAAGACAGAAGGTGGGTCCCTGTATGAGGCAAAGATTGGCTAGGTATGATTCTTCCCAAACACTTATATTGGTCGAAAATTGATAAGGTCTACTGTGAAGCTCAAAAGTAAATAAAATGCATTTCTGTAATTTTTTTCCCCTCTCTGCATAGTGTATCTTGAGGGCAGAACATAGGATTCTTCAGTGGAGGAGAGAGATAATGGGTACAAAGAAACACAGGTTGGTAAAACAACCAGCAAACATCTTGCTCACTACCTTGAAATTTTCTTCCTCTGCAGTTGCAAAAAATATGGACATTATGCTTGGCATATAGTATGTTTAATGTGAACCTATGTTTAATAAGCCTGAAAATGCCAGCGGGTTTGTGTGAGAAATAGACGAAAGTAAGAATAGAGAGATTGTTAGGGATGCGACTTGTCACTGGATATCTCAGTTACCGTTGACTCTCCCCAATCCACTTCTCTTACAGTTTTTCAAACTCATTAATAGCAACACAATCCTTCCAACAGCCTTGTTGGAGAGCTTGGTGTCTCTCCTAAGAACCCTCTCTCTCCCACTTCATGTCCGATTGGTCCACAAATCCTGTTGGCTCTACCTTCAGATTATATCCAGATTCTGCCTGCTTCCTACATTTCCACTGCTACTGCTCTAAGCCAAGCCATATCCTCTCTCCTCTCATTAATTGCGGTATTCTACCAAATGGTCTTCCTGCTTCCACCTTTACACCTTTTAAAATCAGTTCTTCTCCACAGCCAGTGTGATCCAATGAAAATATAAGTCAGTTCATGTTATTTCTCTGTTCAAAATGACTTCTCATCGACTCCAAGGAAAAGCCAGAACCTCACTATAAACTGCAGGGCTTTCTCCAGTCCTCCCAGCTCATCACCATTGCTTCTCTAACCTCTTTTCCTAGTACTTGCCGCTTTGCTCGGTCAGCTTCAGCCACATTAACCTCCTTGGAATACTTCACACATAGAGCCTCACTCTTGCCTCAGAGGCTTTGTTCTTGTTCTTCCTGTAGGGGTCTGCTTGGCGCATGCCCTCTTCTCCTTTGGGTCTTTGTTCAAACATTACCTTCTCAACGAGACCTATCCTGGCAAGCTGTTGAAAAGGAATTCTTTTCCCCTGTGGTCTCCTCTCTCCCTAAGCCCTGTTCTATTTTTTCTCTGTAGTGTTTATCACTATTAAGATTTACATTTTATTTATAGTCCGTGTCTTCCCATTAGAATGAAAGCTCCATGAGGAATGTGATTTCTGACTATCTTATGCACTACAAAATCCCAAGCCCCAGGACGAATGTCTGACACACGGTTGGCCATCAATAAATATTTGTCAAATGGATGAATGAATAGGATAACTGCCAGACTCTGCCAGATGTAGGAAGTAAGTAGGGAGTAGACAAAATTTTGAGCAAGGATCACACTGACACATGTGTTCTATGAGGTTTGCTGTGGTATCAGTGTCCGGGTTGGATTGGAAGAATGAGAAACTAGAAGTTTGGAGATTAGTTAAGAAAAAGCGAAGGTCTAAATTGGGATTGTAACAATGGGAATGAGTAAGGGGTTGTTGAGAGACATTTGGAGGGAAAATCCCTGGTATCTGGGGATAGCGGAAGTGGAGCATATAAAGGATATAAAGATGCAGTAAAGATAGGAAAATTTAGGAAAAAGCAGTTTGAGAGAGAAAAAGCAAAACAACTTTGTTTTCAAGTTTATTTTTATTTTGATAAAATGTACATAAAATTTACCATTTTAAAGGTATAATTCATTGGCATTATGTACATTCATACTATTGTACAGCCATCACCACTACCCATCTCCAGAACATTTTTATCTTCTCATAGTGAAACTCTGAGCCCATTAAACAATAACTTCTTGCTCCCCAGTCCCTGTAACCACATTCTACTTTCTGTCTCTATGAGTTTGTCTATTCCAGGTATCACATATAATAGAATCATATATCTCTTCTTACATCTTCTTATTTTACATATGATATATTTAAGGTCCAACCATGTTGTAGCATGTGTCAGAATTTCATTCCTTTTTAAGGCTAAAATTCCATTGTATGTGTGTCCTACATGTTGTTTGTACCTTCATCTGTTGGTGGACATTGGGGTGTTTCTACCTATTGTGAATGATACTATATGAACGTTGGTGTACAAACATCTGTTCTAGTCCCTGCTTTCATTTCTTTTGCTATATGCTCAGGTTTGGCATTACTGGAATTGTTTAATATTTTGGGGGAACCACCATACTGACTTTGGATTTAGACAAATAGTGTTTGAGGTGGTGGAAGGTCAGGACTAGAACATGAGTAAAAGCAACTGTAGCCAGAGATTTCATCTCAAGGAACTCAGAAGACGGGATGGCTGAAAGGGAGAGTGAGTTAGCTTAAGAAAGGGAAAGAAAAGATTTTAGCCAAGGATTGCATCTTAGGAGGGAGGAAGAGCTATGGGAACTCGTCAGTGAGACAGAAAAAGAACAATTGGAGTTAGGAACAGAACCCAGAGTGCTGATGCACACTTAGCTCAAAGTCATTCATATTCATTGAGAACTCTTACAAGAACTTCCTTTCAGATGAATAAGCTTCTATTTAAGTATGATATTACTTTCAAGGGTTCAGGTGTTGTAGGTCACAGATCACTACTGAGTGTTGAATGTTTGAGACACAGATACTTTTCAAAAAGGTCCTAGAAGCACCTAAAAAAAAAAAAAGCAGAGGGTTTCTATATTCCTTAATTGACTGTTCTTCACTTCCTGTTTTCATTCGTAATTTCATAGTAACTTTTCTTTAACCTTTTATTAAAATATGATATACCTTAAGGAAAGTGAACAAGCCATATGTGGACAACTCAGTGAACTCTCAGATGTTGCATAAACTTGGATATCCAACACCCAGAACAAAACAGTATCTCCCACACCTTTCATGCCTTTGCTCCTTCACTCACTCTCCCCATTATCTTGATTTCTAACACTATAGATTTATTTTACCTGTGTTGAACTTTATGTAAGTGTAATCATGTAGTATGTACTCTTTGTGTCTGACTCCTTTCATTTAATATCATGTTTGTGAAATTCACTCATACAGTTGTGTGGTGTTGTAGTATATATTCCACTATTTATTACACTGTTTACACTATTCATTCATTCTCATGTTGATTGGCATTTGGGTAGTTTCCAGTTTGAGGCTATTTTGAATAGCATTACTATGGACATCAAGTTTCTCTTTAAAATAGGAATTTTGCATGTTATGTTCCCCTCTGTAAAGTTGTTTTTGCTTATTTCATCTAAGTACCTTTCCTTCCAAGTGCCTTCCCACCTTACCTAAAATATATTTGTCTGAACATTAGCTTTGAAAGGATAAAGTGCCACAAGAAATTAGGTTTCTTAAAAATTATATGTTCTTGCATTCAGATTTTTCCTTTTAAAGCATTTATTTTAATTTTTTTCAACTATCCAGACTATGTATCTTACATGCATTTTGAACCTGTCAAAATTTTTCATCTCTTAATGGGGTGAATTGTTCAACCTTGAGGCAAATATTTTAATTTTGGCATCACGACGAATTGGAGAAAAAAGAATAGCTCCTGCATTCTTAATGCAGATTTATTATCAAACTTAATTATAATTTACATAGCAATAAAAGGAATTGAGAATTAGCAAAAATTGCATTGTGATATTTTGTCACTTTTCTCCTCAGGTTACAGTCTGCTTGGGTATAAAAAATCAACATTACTAATTCAAAATTGCTAAAACATTATCAATCTGGCTATTCTAGAATTGAGGTAATATTTGCTATATTTAATAAAGATACATACATAATATAATTTATAAATTTGTATGGATACATGTATCCATATATATTTCTTTCTCCCTACCTGTTTGTCTGTCTTTCTGTCTGTTCGTTTGTCCATCCATCTATCCATCCATCCACCCATCCATCCATCCATCCATCTGTTGACATACTCATGGAAACATTCCTTACAGAAAGAACAATGGAAGACCATGAGCTGGTGATTGAAGTGCTATCTAACTGGGGAATGGAAGAAGAAAATAAACTATACTTTAGAAAAAATTATGCCAAATATGAATTCTTTAAAAACCCAATGGTAAGTAAAATCCTCATTAATAGTTTTGGGAAATAAATGAATTTGTTAAATGTTATTTTATTTTATGTGAAGAAAAGAGTCATCACAAATCCAATAGGATTCCCCGTACAATAAATTGTAGGTAAAAATTCTGTTCCGTGAACATCGTAGTCACGTTTCTTCATACTCTGACAATGATTAGTCAGCATTATGACACAAGTTCAGATGAACTGTTTTGGGAGCTATTTCTTCTTTTTCTTGCTTTTAAAGAAAAGGAAACTATTGTACATTTAATTTGGGGAATCAATTATTAGATATCTTTAAGCAGCTCCAAAATACTATAGTTTAACACTTTTTACAGAATTTAGGAAATTTAAATAAGAAAATTTCTAAAGTAAAGACAGATTGATGATTGTTAGGAGTGCTATATCTTACCCAAAAATTTCAGATTGACATGAATCTTGCTGTTCCAAAATATTTTTTCAGTCCAGTAATGACTGAGTTAAGTAGAAATGAGATAAAGACCAGAGCATTATCTAATAAATACTACTTTCATGATAGTTCTCTTTAAAAGAAAAGCAATGTGTGTCACATTCTAGTGAAGACTAAGGATCTGGAGAAATCAGAATAGCCTCTGGGCTCATTATTTTAAATTGTTTTTGTCTCTGCAGCTGTAGCATATTTTTACACGAAGTTTTGGATAATTGGATTGAAATGATCCTTTATGAAAAATATATGATACACACTATAATAGAATATTTTCAAACCCTGAAAGACCTCTTATGTTCTCTTTTATTTGAACCTATTAATAAAAACATAATAGGATGATCTTTGACAAAGAAAATAAGAGTCCTAGTAAAAATTAAATAGAATTAGAATTTGAAGGGAAACTATTTTCTAGTTGTGGATCTTTGTTAAAAGAAAGAATTTAAAAGTATAGTTAAAGACATATGGTTTTAGTGCTTGTTTTGGGTTATATTTTTTTATTGTTCTTATTCTTTGAACAGAGCTGTACACTCATTTTGTAGACCTAGAGCAGTGGTTCTCAACTAGGGGTGATTTGACAATGTCTGGAGATGTTTTTGCTTGTCATTCTGGGGGTGGAGGGGGAGGGGGGCTGCTAGTGGGTAGAGGCCAGGAATGCTATTAACTAGTACTGACCACAGTATTAGACCAAATGATAATAGAATGGTTGTAAAACCCTGTCCTTGGAGGAAGTAGAGTAGTCTCTATTTCCCCAAATGTGTCTGATCATAAAAATTCCCTGGGGGAGGAGAAAGTACCCAGACCTGCTGAATCAGACACTCCAGGAATGAGTCCTGGGAATTCCTATTTTAAACAACTGCCCTGGGTGAATTTTATGATTGAACAAGGTTGGAAAGGTCCTGACTTTTAGCTCCCTGGCCCCACGGCAAGTCCTGGCTCTTCTACATGGGGCTGTGACCTTGGGTATACCCTTTACTTCTTGGAGCCTTGGCTTTGTGACATGGAGTTGATGGTCCTTTAGTACCCGCTAGAGTGGCCACAGGACTCAGGAAAGAGATATGGGACACAGCACGCCGTCATCCTGAAGGCAGTGTTTTGAACTTGACGAATGTGGCTCTCTCTGCATCCGCATTATCTGAGGGTGTTTGCTAACTTTGGGCCCTACTCCTACCTTCTCATTAAGACCCCTGAATGTAGAGTCCAGGGATTGGCATTTTAAGAAGCACTTTAGGTGAATTTTCAACACACTGATTTAAAGAACTTTTGTTCTAGCTTACTATATCGGTCATAATTGAATCTTTTCTAGCATGGCTTTTGAGGTAATGTAACCTGTATCTTTTCGTCAGTATTTTTTTCCAGAGCATATGGTATCTTTTGCAACTGAAACCAATGGTGAAATATCCCCCACACAGATTTTGCAGGTAAAATATATTTCTATTAAAGTATGTAAGTAAGAGTGTAATAAAGGGAAAATTTAAGGTCCATATTTTTACATGCCCAGATTTTGAAATGTTATACCTCGATGGATGAATTTTTGCTGGAGGTGAACCTGCAAAGAAAAGAAAGGATAGGAAAGAAAAGAACAAAACCTGAAAAAAGAACTCCCTAAATCAGGAAAGGCTCCTAACACCATTTTTCTTTCTAGTTTTGGCCAATTGTCAAAGGATTTTCAGTGTTTAAAAAATGTGTTCAAAAAATGTGTATCATGAAAGGAAACTTGCAGAATTTTGCTCTGTGATGTGTTTAAAGACCATGTTAGTCTTTTTGAAAAATCAAAATCCCCAGTAAATTGTAGACATTTTGCTAACAGATATTTAGTATTAACTTTTATAGCAAATGCTCCCAATCCTATTTGTGATAAAACATTTACCAACTAAGTGAAAGGAGAAACAAGGATATAAAAATATATATATTTTGTACACTGATATGTGTCATAGCTACATTGGATCCTTGAGCAGAATTCTGAAATGTCTTAGCTGAATTAAGAATCCTGGTGATGTAATTAAAAATCTCCTTAGTTTTGCATCTTTGGGGCTCATTTCTTCAAGACTGGCAGTGGCTTTACGTGGTCCAAAAGATATTTTCATTACAACAAAAGAATGATTTTCGTTATTTTATTTTTTGTAGATCAGTAGATTTCAGATCAGAAGCTCTGCAGTTGTTAACGGGTTAATGTTCAACAATGTCTTTATAATGGTTACTGTTTGATCTAAGCCCGCGGGTATCTTCAGATCCACTCAGTATTCTCTGATCTTTAAAGAAGACAACTTTTAATATTTCCAATATAGATACTACTTTAAATATATTGGTATTTAAATATATCAGTAAATATATTGGGTGGTACAGATCTGTTTGCTATGGGCTTTTTAATAGGTTATATTTCATTTTTGCTCTTCATAATATTTTAGAACTATGATTAGTCTCAAAAGATTTTCCTAAAAGCTTCTTCTATGCCACCGGGTTTCACAGACACCCCATCAGAATACTAGGCTGAATGCAGGGGTAGCAGCAGCTGTGCCCGAGGACCCCCAGCTCCCAGGCCCTCTCAGTGCTTCACCACTGGATTGTGACAGGGCGGTGGGTTGGAGTTTTTATTCTGCCTCCTTTCCCCGGTTCTCCTCTAATGTAGTTATATTACTTTAATGTGAAGTTACAAAAACAAGAAAAATCATAGCTTTGGAATCAGATAGTCCTGCATGTGCACCTGACCTTTTCTCTCCACTGAGGCAATGTTTCCACTTTTTAAAACGTTTCTTCTCTTTCTAGTATGACCTCCATGACTCCCTTTTTAAAATTTAATTGGTTTGGTTTAATAACTTGGAAAGCACTCAAACTAAAAAACCTACTTGCCTGTTTTGCATGTCAATTAATTAATAACTGTGGCTCATTAAATTAAAAAATTTTTAAATAATTTACTTAAAAACATACATATCTACTCTCAGCATTTCCCTGAGTAGCCTTTTAAAATATGTCACATCATTTTAGGTAGTAATTTCTCTTACTTTCAGTTTTTCCATTTTGCATTTGTTTATTCACAGGGATTTCTGTTTTCTTCTTTCAATGAGATGCTAATGCAGTTCCATTGTCTTATTAAGGATGCTGAGTACAACCACTCCTACAGAGCTATTCCTTTTCATTCTCATTTTCCTGACCAACACGTGCCTACTCTCTCAGTTCATTAGTACTTTGTAACAAACTATTCCAAACCTTAATGGCTTAAGTACCCACTCACATTTTGCCAACAATTTTGTGGGTCAGGAATTTGAGAGGGTTTAGCTGGGTGGGTCATGTCTGAGGCACATTGACTCTCTGGGGGTTGAGGATCCTCTTCTAAGATGGCTTTTCACTCTGTGCCCCTGCTACCCCTTGGCCTCTCTTCTCTCCACTTGGGGTCCCCATCCTCAAGGGCTTTACTAGTGCATTGGGCTTCTCACCACAGAGCTGTCTCAGGGTAGTCACATTTCTTAGTGACCGCTAGCTTCCAGGAGTTAGCTAGTGGAGGCCATTGGGCTAGTTACGGACTAGAACTAGAATGAGCTGTCACTTCTGCTATATACCATTGATCAAAGCAGCCTTAATAAGCCTTGCCTAGATTCAGAGGGGTAGAGAAACAAGACTCCAGCTCTTCACCGTTAGGTGCCAAGATCACTTTGCAGAAGAGCAGGTGGGATGGGAGATAGTGTTGCAGTTCTCTTTGGAAAAAAACACAGTGCTGTAGCCACCCCCCACTGATCCCCGTAGAGGACAAAGAAAAGATTGTTTGCTTTACCTCATCAAGGAGAGGTGAACTCTGCTCAACTTTCTAAACAATTGAATAATTGAAGTTAAGATTGTGGTCTTTTACTTACACTGTAATGAAGTTGATAGGTTCTCAGGGACAATCATAGAAAAGGATGAAAAGTATCAGGACTTAACTCTTAGACGTTCGAATAATAGACATTCAAATAAGTTATCATTTTGGTGTTTGGCTAAGTCCTGACTGCTTAGAATGTATATTCTGTGAACGGATTTTCATTTGGAACTTGCCTCAGGTCATCAAAAAACTGATTTATTTTCTGTTGTATTTATATTGCCATACCTGTAATGGTACATTTACGTGGTATTGACACTGTTAGAGTTTACATGTTTATATTTGAAATCTTAGGTTATCATAAGGCTACAGTATTACCGATTCAGAAACAGCATGAGGGTGTCTAACTTTTCTTGCAGATGTTTCTGAGTTCAAGCACATACCCTGAAATCCATGGCTTCTTACATGCAAAAGAGCAGGGAAAGAAGTCCTGGAAAAAGATTTACTTCCTTCTAAGAAGATCTGGTTTATATTTTTCTACTAAAGGGACATCAAAGGTAATTGAAATGTCCATGATGTATTATGAATTATAAGTGAAAGTGGGTTTTCCTTTGTTTTTATTAGTTTCTTACTAGATATCAAGAGTTGGCACATTGATTTTAGATCCCAAATGTTTGCCATAATCTGTTTAAAAACTGACTATTCAGCTTCGTTCCCCGCTAATTTCAACATATATCCTGTGATGGAATCTAGACGCTCTTATTTCGGGACCACATACTGTGACCATTTCTTCTCCACTGCACATTCACCCTCTCCTCCTTACCCTTGGCTGCAGATGGTGAGACCCGGCACAGTTCGCATCTCCTCTTTTCCCCCCAGGTCATCCTGCTAATCTTGCCCACTTCTGAACTTGTTTTTGTTGATGTAGTTAGTGACAGTCCGCTGAGTCTGTAATTGCTCCTTAATTCCTTTGTGTATGTGGTAGTTCTGTCTCCTTAGCTAGAGTTTAGGTTCTTAAAGGGAGTTGTACTACGACCGGGGTGGATGCATGTGTTCGCTTGTGTGCTGGTGTGCACATGCCTGTGCATACAGGCACATAGACTCACTTGTGCAGATGCCCCCACACACCACCACTCACCCATGTTATTCCCCCCATGCTCAGCACTGGGTTGTCTGTACGTCTGTGTGGTCTAGTTAAGGTCAACTACGCCGTGTTTTGTAAGTGCTGAGGTTTTATGCAAAGCATTGATCTCTTTCTAGTAAAACTACTTTTGAGAGTTTTCATGGGTGGCTATTTTAATTCTGTTTTCATGCATCTGTTGTGGTCAAACAATATTGTTAATTCTTTGTGGGTGATCTGTCATTTTTCTCTGGCTGTTTTTCAAATATTATGATAATCATTGTTCAGTAATTTCCCTGACCATATTTCTAGATGCATTCAACTGTATTCTGATAAATCTTACTCGATTCTCAACATATGCATTCAAACTGCAGATTTCTGTTTTTCTTTTATGCTGGAAATGTTCATCCATTATTTATTCTCACTCTCATTATGTGATCCTTTAAATTTCTGTAGGCTTTTCTGTCTTGGCTAGTCATGGCTCCTGGCACCCATTGGCTTATGGCAGCCTCCCTCCAGCCTCCCTGTCTTTACATGGCCTTCTTTTTCTCCTTCTCATATAAGGACACTTGTCATTGGATTTAGGGCCCACCCAGATAATTTGAGATGGTCTCATCTTGAGATTCTTAACCTAATTATATTTGCAAAAACCCTTTTTCCAAATCAGGTGGTAGTCACAGTTTCTTGCGATGGGGGCATGGACATATTTGGGGGGAGGGCAATCACTCAACTCACTATAGAAAGCCAGTGGAAATTTTTGAGCAAGAGAGTGAGATGATCAAGTTGTAAGATTGCTATGGTCCTAGGGAGCTTTAAAAAAATCAGGTAGATCGAGGGAGGAAGAGAAAAAAGAGAATAAGGGGGAGGGAGCAAAGGAGGCAGGGAGTGGGAGGAGAGAGAGAGAGATTGACTAGAGGCACAGATGCCAATTAGATGGTCATTTGGTAATCTAGAGTGGAGGTGATGGGATCTAATTTAGGATGAGCAGTGGAGGGGGAAGAAAGAGATGGATGCAAGATTAAATGGCAACTGGCCAGGTTTTGTAGACTGCTTGATGTGAAAGGAGAGGAAGCATTTTTAAATGTTCTTGGAGAAAGAAATAAGAAATAGTCAATGATTTAATACAGTAAACAGGAATAGGTTTGCTATCACATTGTCTTAGAAGGAAGATAATGATCTTAGTTCTAGATATATTGTGTTAAGGGTGAAGAATCCAAATGGAAATGCCCAGAATACAGTTAATGACAGCGACGAGATATTCGAGTGACACGGAGCCACAAGGAGTAATAGTTGACTCCTCCATACTTTCCTCAGATTTCCCTCATACACGGTTTTCCTTGTTGTTGTTCACATGTGTGCATGTCACGTGTGTGTGTCCCCTTGAAGTGTAAGTGATGGAACGGAGCTCTACTAATTTAGCATCACATTCTCTTACAGAAATGTTTTGTTTTTAAGTATATATCATTTGACTACTAGTATTGAACTAATTTTTCTTGAACATTTAAACTAGCTTTCAAATTTTTCTATCAGGAATAATGTTAGAATACCTAATTACTTATTTCTGTAATTAAGGTTTTAGACTTTCTCTAGTCTAAATTTTAGTGAGGTTTTAGACTTTCTCTAGTCTAAATTTTAGTGAGGTTGCTCTTTTCCCTGTGTTCCTAAGTATGAAATTACATATGAAAGTGTTTTTTAAACAAATACATACATATCTTTATACTTTTAACATCAGAGAAAACTGGCTTCTAAATCCAGTAATCATATCGATCGCACTCTTCCCAGTGAATGTTTCTTTAATTCCTAAATTCTTATTTCTTCAACTCGTTTCTCATTAAAATCAACTGCCCATTATATTTTTACTCCAGCCTTCACTTCCTTTCCCTGCCCACCCATTATACAAAAGACAGCTCCTTATCCCTTCTACTGGATCCATGTTTTTACGCTTGCAATGGTCTTCCCCTTGGCCAGGCAGAATTACAAGCATCAAACCACTATTCTCAGTATATATTTTAGCTCTTTTCAACATAGTGTCTGACTCCGCTGTACTTCAGTATATAATATTCTTCTCTCTAGCCTGTGTCTAATGAGCTTATGTTCCACAGTCTATACATGAAAATGATTTTAAGTTTCCCCTCAAAAAAAAAAAAGAAAGAAATACAAGGTATTAAGTAACCTCAAGGATTATGACCTCGATATAAATTATGCATGTTATCTAATGTCTAATATGACATTTCTGCCTGGGAAAGAGTCCATTTCCTGTCCTTTTTCTGTGAGAAGGTCTTGATTTATTATACTTTCTGAAGATGTGGGCTGCATGGGAGTTAGTTAACCACAGCTGCAAGCCTTGGAGATGGCTATGACTTTTATTTACAGAGAAACAACTAAGTACTCTGCGTCTCTCCAGCTCTCCCCTTGTATACACATGTGCATGTGTAGGCTTTGCTGACAATGCCAGGCTTGTGGTCTTACAGTATCATGAGCCTTGATATATCTGCACTAATGGAGCAAAAGTCAGCCAAGAGATGAAACTCATCATGCCTCTGTAGCCTTCTAGAAGTTTCTCAAGCTCCCTTTTTCTTACATCCAGAAGACTCAGCTACATAGACTTCTACAGTAACAGTGGACAGGGCTGGTTTTATCTTTTCTTCATAGGAATCAGAGATTTTTACTAGCAAATCAGTTTCTATCAAAAGATAGTTTTAAAGGCCACGACAGTAAGAGTACCTTTCTCCTTCCTCTTCCCTTGTTCCAAGGGCCCTAGGTTGGGTCTCTTTTAACAGTTTTCTTTTCTGCCGTATTCTCCCATGGAGATGGGAACTGTAGTCATTCATTAGATCAAAATGCCTAAGAACAGTGACACACAGAGGACAG
Organism: Ailuropoda melanoleuca; assembly: GCF_002007445.2. NCBI lineage: Eukaryota > Metazoa > Chordata > Mammalia > Carnivora > Ursidae > Ailuropoda > Ailuropoda melanoleuca. The sequence goes on along the minus strand of NC_048219.1, from coordinate 133,911,037 downwards.
TGACATACACAGAAACTCTCGCTCTACCAATCATCAGGGATGGAATAGCCTGCTGGTAAATGAAATTTTTTTGGCTTTGGATTTGAATGGGTTGCTCAAATTGCTGAATGTCCTGGGTTTTCTGTCTTTTTCATTTTGTTTTGTTTTAGAGCACTGCTTCTCAATTTTCAGTGCCTATGAATCACCTGGGATCTTGTTAAAATGCAGATTTCGATTCAGTAGGTCTGTGGTGGGGGCCACAGAGTTTTGCATTTCTAATAAGCTCCTGGGTGGCGCCAATGCTCCTGGTCAGGGACCACACTACAAGCAAGGTTTTAAAGAACAAATGCATTTTGGTCAGTTTTGATTACACATCCGACCCCAGAATTAAGCACTTCTCCAAGTTATTAACCTATCACAGAATAATATGACCCAGTGATTTCCCATGACCAGCTTTCAATCTCATGGATCTCCCAGAGAAGAAATAGCTGTTCATGATCCCACTTTACCTTGAAAATCAGACACATTCCACTGCCAGGTAATTTCCCAGAACTCATTGGTACAGGCCTCCTTCTTTTCCTACAGAAGGCGGTGATGCCGCCTGTTTCATGGCTTGCCGTGGTGAGGTAGGCACTACCCAAATGTGACAGGGGATCTTTTCTAAACGAAGCAGGGATCCTCGTCTCTTTCTCCTTTTTTCTTCTCTCACTTCTTTAGAAGCTCAAACCACCCTTCTTGCCTTTGTTGAACTCCCATTATTTGAAATTTGGACAAGGAAAACATTTTCAAAAGCCATTCTTTGCTGCCTTCTCTCCCTGAGATACCTGAAATAGTGCTTAAAGAGAATAATTTTAAAATAGGAAGATAATTTTTTTGGCATATATTGGCAGTTAAATGATCAACAAGTCGCCACTTCTCAAATAATATTGTATCAAGCTCCTGGTTCTTGAAGGATCTAGTAACTTCATTTTTCTTCCCTTTTTGTTTCTGTGCCATTATTTGGAATAATTTTTTGCCAAGGTATAAGTTATGTGATATAATAAAAATACAAAAGAGAGTGTGCAAAAGTATGGATTCATTTCAACACTCACATCTGTATCTTTTTAAAGGAACCACGGCATTTGCAGTTTTTCAGCGAATTTGGCAATAGTGATATTTATGTGTCCCTGGCAGGCAAAAAAAAACACGGAGCACCGACTAACTATGGATTCGGCTTTAAGGTACAGGCTTAATATTTTGATAGATGAATAAAGCAAGCCTCAGCCTGTTAGGTAAGCTTGGGTTTCTTTTAATTTCTTTTAAAAAAAGAGACAGCTTTCTCTTATATATAGGAGAATTTTAGTGGCTTTTATTTCAACAGGTGTTACCTTCAAGATATGCATTAACGATAAACAATGTGCTGTGGCCTTCTAGCCTAACAAAGCAGGAGGGCCCCGAGACCTGAAAATGCTCTGTGCAGAAGAAGAGCAGAGTAGGACGTGCTGGGTGACTGCGATTAGATTGCTTAAGGTAATCTCACTGCAGGCGTGAATTTCTATTAATGCTGTGAGTGCCATCAAAGTTTGAAAATATCTGTATTTCAAAATGTGAGGGCTCACTATAAGTCCATGTACCCAAATATGTGGTTTTTTTTTTTTATCTGAAGATAAACATTAGTAGAGTGGAATAGCCTAACGAATTAATCTTGTGCGTGTGGAGTAAGTATTCCATTTTTATGAATGCTCTGAATTTTATTTTTTTCAAGAGTATTACATATAACTGATTAAAACTTCTATACATGACTCAGTCTGCATTTTTAAAATATTGCTGTCAATCCATCATGACGTGTGTTTTAAAATGTGCCCATCTAGGTATGTTTAATGCAGCTGTTCCACATTTCATTTAAGTGTCGTATAAATTGCTTTCTAGTTTACTTCAAATTATTGTGTAAATTTTACTATAATATACTATTAAAACATCAACCTTTGTGTTAAGTAGAAATTACAACTTAAATAAGCATAGTTTACTGGGGAGCATTTTGAAAGGAGTAATAGTGTTCTAAAAGTTACATGGGGAAGAAAGAATGATTTCTTCTAGAATGTACAGAAAACACATTTAATTTCAAAACTTGTATGCTAGTAAATTTAACACAACTTCATAATTAAAAAAATTATCAACCATTTCCTTTTGAAGAAGAGCAGAATAATCAGAATCCGAATTATTAGTTGTCATACCAGGTTGGGAAGACAAGTTTTATTTTTTATCCTTTTAATTTATTTAATTGAGGTGAAATTCACAAAACATGAAATCAACCGAATTAACTATTTTAATCAACTATGCTAACATGATGAATGTATTATTAACTGTGTTCATTTTAACTATATGAACAATACTGTGGCATTTAGTTCATTCAAAATGTTGTACACCCGCCCCCTCTATGTAGCTCTGGGCTCCAAAACATTTTTATCACCTCAAAAGGAAACTGCATACCCATTAAACAGTTACTCCCAGCCCCTGGCAACCATCCATATCTGTGTGTGTCTCTCTAGAATTTCCCTATTTGGACATTTCATAGAAATGGAATCATACAGTATCTGACCTTTTGTGTCTGGCTTTTTTTATTTAGCATATAGTTTTGTGGTTCATCCACCAGATAGTGTAGATCAGTACTTGATTCTTTTTTTATGGCTGAATAATACTCCATTGTATGTGTGTATGTATTTATGTATATATATTGGATATATATGTTAGATAAACAATTGTTTATTCATTTATCCATTAATGGACATTTGAGTTGTTTGCATCTTTTGTCTATAGTACTGCTATGAACATATGTGTTCATGTGTTTATTTGGGTAACTGTTTTCAATTTGGAGGGTACGTACCTAGGAATAGAATTGCTGGTCATATGGTAATTCCGTTTAACCTTTTGAAGAATTGCCAAAATGTTTTCCACAGTGGCTAAACTGTTTAATGTTCCCATCTGCAATGTGTGAGAATTCCAATTCCTCTATATCCTTACTAACACTTGTTATTTTCCTTTAAAAAAAAAATAATCCTAGTGGATGTGAAGTTGTATAAGCAGAAAAATTTTTAAATGGCTTAAAGGAAGCTTTTGGATTAGCTATGAAATTTGCTTCCTTTTGCTGTTATTGCAGATAGCCACTGTAGTTACCTTTTTACAAGAGGTTTGTTTCTCAGATAGTCTACTGTTAAATGACTGTCATGATTTTGGTTTCAACAAAGCTTAGAAGTCTTGATTCTTTGAACCCTCATGGTAAGTAATTGCTTCTACGTTGCTCTCATTGTCATAAAATGTGAAAGAAGAAAGAAAGAAAGAGAGAGAGAGAAAGAAAGAAAGAAAGAAAGGGAAAGAAAGAAAGAAAGAAAGAAAGAAAGAAAGAAAGAAAGAAAGAAAGAAAGAAAGAAAGCGAGCTTTAGAGAGTGTAGGGAACCAACCAGTCAAGGAAGCCATAACTAGTTAACTCCGGACGTGCATTGGAGTCACCTGAGGAGTGTTCTGATGTTCTGTGTTCCCAGCCCCATCCTTGGGGATCCCGATTTAGTGAGTGAACTCCAGATGTTTGCCTGATTCAGAATTAACTACCTCATCCAGTCCTCTCCTTTTACAGATGAAGAGGCTGACACTCTGAATACTCTAACACATCACAGTAATAGTAGAGAAAATACCTTGAGGTCTCTGGTTTTCTTTTTTCTTCCATCAGAACTCTGGAAATCAGGCTAGGCTGGTAAAGGAGATGCTTTCTAACCTTGTTAGTCAAGCCTTCCTCCCTTCTAGTTTGATCTCAGTGACAGACACCCAACTCCAAAGCAGGTGGTAAGCACACTTCCTTTAATGTCACTGATTTTACTAGGAACACCATTATTTTTTTCTATAAGTAGAAAGAAAAGAATTATGCCAATAAAATTATGATATGATGTTTTCATATCCCTTATGATTTTTATTTTCATTTAGTTATTTTAGATTTATTTAGGCCTATAGATGTAGATTTTCATCATTTATCAATTTTGTGTACACACACACACATATATATGAAATAAATTATGTGAGGTAGCTATAAAACATATTCTAAGTCTGGCTTTCCTGAATCATTTTTATCTCAGAACTGTGGATACCCTATTTCATACAGACTTCCTCGCTCTGTGCCGTCAAGAGCTTCGAGGAGGCAGAACTTCTCAGGTGTTCTGCCGTGGTCTCTGGAGTTGTCTTTCTAGCTAGTGGCATCCCTTCTGCAAGGTTTGATGTAAATGATTACTTGATCTCACTAAACATTGCAGGCAGTGACAAGTCACCTGGTCCACAGTGAATATAAGATACTATAGTTAAGGCAAATTTATGAGTGTTGAAATTTGAAAAGAAGCATGTGTCCAAGAATGGATGAAATATACTAAAAGCTGGTGTTTTGTTTTGTTTTGTTTTGCTTTTTGATCCTTGCATATCCAGAATGCTGTTCCTATAAGATTGTCCCCTTCTCACTTTTTTTCTCATTTGATTCTTTTTGAAGCCTCTTCCAAGGCACAAATGTCCACTTCGAGGATGCTCTGTTGTGTTGGTTTCTATGGCTGCTGTAACAAATGACTACCACTTTAGTGACCTAAAACAGCACAGATTTATTATCCTACACTGTTGTCATTCAGGAAGTCTGAAATGGGTCTTGTTGGCCTAAATGTAAGGTGACCTGCATTCCCTTCCAGAGACTCTGGGGGAGAATCCATTTCTCATGCCCGTTTCAGACTTTAGAGGCTGCCCAAACTCCTTGGCTCGTGGTCTCTTTCTCTACCCTCAACCACCAGCAATGTCGAGCTAAGACCTTTTCATGCTGTGACTTGGTTCTCTTCTCTGCCTCCCTCTTCCACTTATTAAGGGGCCTTGTGATTATATGGGATCTACATAGATAATACAAGGTAATCACTTAATTTCAACATCAGCTGATTAGCACCCTTAATTTTATCTGCAACATTAATTCCTCCATGCCAGGTAACCTAACATATTCACAGGCTCCAGGAATTAGGATGTGGACATCTCTGGGGGCCATTATTCTGCCTACCATATCCATGTTCCTTGTATCTTTTTTTCTTTTTTTTATTGTGGTAAAGCTTTTCCAGATGAGGCAGAGAGGGAGGCAGGCATCAGGGAGAACCTTTTTCCTGGAGGCAATGATAAACCACCAAACAGTTTCAAATGGGAAAGTGATATGATCTGCTTTGCCCTTTAAAATACCCAGATACAGGAAGCCAGGGCTTGCCAGCACAGACACATTTGAAAGACTCTAATAGGGGCGTTTCCCCAGGTGGTTTCCCCTGGCAGCTTGTCGTCCACGGGACACCTGTCTCATCCCCCGGCTGGTGCACCTGGACTCACGTGGTGTTAGAGGTATCTTTTGATTGATTTTCAACTCTGGTGTCTATTGTATTTCCAGTTTATCGCCGTACTTAGTTGGAGGTTCAGGGACAGACGAGTCTGTTATGTTGATTAGATGGAAAGGGCCTCGGATTTTTTCACACGCTACTTACTAGAACCTGCCTCCTCCAAGAATTTGGCCCCTTGTTTTATTTTTATTTCCTTTTCTTTTTCATACACACGTGTGAACTGTTCATGTAGTAGCAAAGGAAGGTCCTCCTATCCTCTTTGGAGAAATTCCAGTTACAAATAGATTCATGGAAAATCTGAGAATTGCTCACGTACAGTGTCCTAGTTACATGTTGTCTTCTTCCCTCCCTTCACCTAGAACTCTGCTAACTTCTTACGTAGTTTGGTCCGTTGTCTGCCCCTCCGTAGGACGGGGACATGTTAAGGTGACTCATGCCCTACCCCTCCACCAGACTTCAATGCCTACTAAAGACCACGAATAGCACAGAGGCAACTACCTAACACTACAGGTACCAGGGACAGTACGTCTTTGAAGGAAACAGTCTTAGTAGGTAACTGGCTTTTCATTGCAGATCAATAAAAGGCGACCAAACAGCATGCATGTACCTTGTGAAAGTATTGTTTACAGGTTATTGTATCGTCTCCAAAATGAACTTGACTAGGAATTAAGCTCCTCTGTCTTCTTTTTATAGTTACGGTAGGTTTAGAGTTGTTTTAAAGTAAATTTCATTAGATCCCATTAATGTCAATCAGACTGTAAATTGAAAAATAATTTTTATAAGTTGGGAAATAATTGGATAAAGAAGTCAACATAGAGAATTTTAAATGAATGTGGATTTGTATTCATGTTAAAAGCAAAATCTTGGAAACAGTGACTCTCCAAGGCGCCCTCTAATTTTTCTGTGTAATTACCAAATAGATCCACTTTGCTGGAATTGCTTTTAAGGAAATAGTCTTCAGTAGAGAAACAGCTCAGTTGGAATGTTTAAAGGAATTCATCCTAAGGGTGAGATTGGATTCCGTGGTGTCTCCTCAATCTCTTTTATATAGGACCTTACTTCTAAGTTCATTGCGGCTCTGTGAAACAGAATTGCTGAGGGTAGCCAGAAAAAAGAAAAGAAATGTAAAGGCCTCTCTGTCCTGTTGTGGTTTTGCTTTGTTTTCTTTTTCTTTTTCCTTTTTTTTTTTTTTTTTTTTTTTTGCTTTTTAAACAAAGTGGACTAAATCTAAGGGGAGTACCTTGTAGCTTCAGATGGTGAGCCCTCCAAAATAAGTTTGGTCATGGCAGTTAGCATTCTTAATTTTCTCAAGCCTAGTAATCCTCTTACAGTCCAGACCCACTTTGCAACCGTAGTCTGGCAGCTGAGTCTTGAGTGCTACTTCCCAACAGTAAAGATGCTGTGTTTTTTTCCTACTGCAGTTTACAGTGTATTTTGTGACCCTTTGGGTGCGATCCCTACCATTTTGATTTCCCCGAATTTAAACAACGTGGTAAGAGTATTGTTAGTAGAGGATGCTGCAGGGTCAAGAATCTTTAACATAGGGACAAGGTTGTGGATTTGCCGAAGAGACGTCATAATTCGTCAATCAGTCATTGAAGAGTTATGGTGAATGTTACCCTGTTTTGCCTAAGGTGCGTGTAAGGTTTTCAGTCTTTGTTCGTAAAGTCTGGCATCCTTCCCGAGTGAGCTCTCTTTTCACTAGGTGATATACCATTCCAGGTGGTTTTGGTGTTAAGAATAATGAGTAGGAATGTCAGTTACAGATCTATGTACTGGTGAGCCAGACCATAAGTGTGGGTTCAGGTAAAAAGCACTGTCTTTTTATTCTTATTTATTTATGTATTTCAGATTTTATTTATTTATTTGTCAGAGAGAGAGAGAAAACACAAGCAGGGAGAGCAGCAGGCAGAGGGAGAAGCAGGCTCTCCACTGAGCAAGGAGCCCAATGCAAACTTGATCCCAGGACCCTGGGATCATGACCTGAGCCGAAGGCAGATGCTCAACCAATTGAGCCACCCAGGCATCCCAAAAAACACTGTCTTTTTAAATGTATCATTGTAGGGCACTAAAAGCTTATCTTTCAAAATTATGGTTGCTTTACTAATTTAAGGAAAGCTTATAATTTTTATATTTTGTATTATGATATATGACTGATTAAAGTATTGATTTTTCCCCCAAATTACCTATGTGGTAAAAGTGATAGGAATGTGTTTTTATTTATGTGTTCTGCAGTATGGCATGCAGCTGTACCAGAATTACATGCATCCATATCAAGGTAGAAGTGGCTGCAGTTCTCAGAGTATATCACCCATGGTAAGGGCCATATTTATTAACCTATATGTTTTATATTTATATCAACTTGCAATAATATTGTATAATAAATGTGCATTGCAGTACATTTACGTTCTTTCCTTCTGGTCAAGTAAAGTAACTCTTTGACACCATCCTAACATACTGTTACTGAATTATTTGTTCTTGGATTTCACATGATTGCAGCTTATGTGATCAAGTCACAGCAGTACAGTATCATGAAGTATTCGATTACAATAGATAATGTTATATGTTAAAGAAAATTTGTAAATATTTCAAAGAGTTAATGTGAATCATTCTGTGTCATTACAACATTTGAGGATTAAATTTTAATATGATTTTTAGAATATTTTCCTTGGGATTATAGCTGTTTCCTTAATTATTGATTTTGGTGGTGGGTTTATTTATTTTACTTTAATATTGATTTTGGAATTGTCATAGCCTAGTAGAAAGATGCCAGTGGTTTGGAATTTTAAAAGCTGCACTATACACAGGTGAGCTCTTTTGCATTCTGGGCTTCTAACAATAAAATTTTTTAAGGTCTAGGTCCTTGAGAAGCAAACTGCTCTTCAGGAAACCCAAAAACTGCAAGCCAAAATATAGCTTGTGCATTCCATTAAAGTCTAATACCACTTCTCACATTTATGCTAACTGCAACTTGAATATTTATTTGCAGATACACACAGACACATCTTTTCCCTACTTTAGAATCTAAGTTTAACTTATAGTACATTAACACAAGAAATTTATTTCTGAACTTAAAAGTTTGGCTATTTTTGCTCTTGCTCCTTAATATTGAGTATATTAGGAATTTAGGTGTATGCGCCTATGTTACAAATCAGCTAACACGCTGCATTTCCACTTAGGTTAAAAATATGCATCTCATAGCTGTGACCAAGGAAGGTGCATTTCCCCACATGTAATGTAGCAGATGAAATGCTCAGTTCTAGGAATGAGGCATGAAATAATGTTGATTACAAAGTCTGATAGACTAATAGGAAAAAAAGAACTCCAATTCTGTAGTTATGTTGCTTTATGTTATGGAAGAGTAACTTTTCATCTTTGTATCATATTACTTTTAAGCCCTAAAATAAGAAACTAAAGACTGGAATGAATTTTTCTAAAAGCAATGGCTTTAGGTGAGTATTTTTATAATTTGTCAGCTTACCTTTATCTTTCAATCCACATGTATATAAAGAATAATGGATTTTATTATCTTAATCCTTTTCTAAATCCTTCTCAATTTCTCTTAGAGCCTAAAGTTATAAGGATGAGCATGTTAATAGCAGTCATACATTTGGAGGCAGTTGCCTCGTGTCCTCTTAATCATAGGAAAAAATTGTCATAAACAAAGTACTGTCTAGTCTCATCCCTGTCGTTAGCATGTAAGCGGGGTGTTATTCTTGCCACTTTCCACTGAAAGTGGTCCCACTGTTGATCACTAGGTACATGGCAGTTTGGTTAGTGTGACTTTGCTTGCTCAGCACCATGTATAGGGAGAGACACTTCTTGAGTGAATCTGGTTGGCAATAGGGATTTTGTAGGGAGCCTGTGTAGGGACGACCTGGCTGTCCTGTATGGCACTTGTCAAGACCAAACAGAATAGCACTTGAGAATTATATCTCCACACTTCTTAACTTACATGAAGGAAACTGAGATGTTTTGGGAGGTATTTATGTTTACTTTGATGTCTATACAGCACCCCACCTTTCTAGGTTATCACGGAAGAATCAATGACCTATATAATGGATGCCAGTGCTCCTCGCCTGTGTCTGCTGGTTTTCTTCCAGACATTGTCTTCAGTGCGAATCTTAGAAAACTGAGTATACTTCAGTTACATATTTTTAAAGGAAAAATATTCTTAACTTCTCTAGGGATACATTTAGAGAAGGGAAATAAGAAAAAAAAATGTCATATACCATAAGGCACATCCTGGCTAAATACAGCACATCATAGCGACCCCTATCTGCCTTTGAAATGAGAATCATCAGCAGATATTTCAGGAAGCCAAATATTTGGTCCTTTTCAGCACAAAGGCGCATCTGTTAGTATGGTTCTGACTGGAGGGCCGCGATGGGGAAAACTAGTCTACTCACGTCCTTATTATTCCGCACATTGACCCTGAGCTAGGCGTTGAAAACTGCACTTTCTTCCCTGTACCTCCTCCTCTGTGGTACATAAAAGACCCTGGAGGAGGTCTGTCCGTCAGTGCTTTTGCCGTAAGCTGCCTTTGTGACCTTGGTTTAGTCACTGGTATCTTGCAGTATAAAGTAAGGGAGATGGTTACGTAAGTTTGGGAATCGATTACATCTCTGATGTCCTGTGACTCTGTATGGAGCAGAGAGAACGATATCAGGAACTCCTGTGCCCTCTTGCTAAGGATCGTGCTGCAGGTTTACCTACATCTTTCCAATGGGGTGACAGGGACTGTGTGGCCACTAATTGCCACCTACTTAAACCGCCTGAAAAACATTTCATGTCCAAAGCTCATTAGGAGTGACTGGATCTGATCTCAGAGTGTGACCTGGATAATCCAGGGTGTACCCAGTCCTTTTCTTTCTTGAAAAAAGAGGGATGTCATTAAAATCATGGACCCTTTTCCAGGGCTTGCCCTGTTTATTCCACCAGAAGAAAGAGCTAGAATAAGGGACCAATATTTGAGAAGTACACTGATTCTGAATGTTATCAACATCGCTTTCTTATGGGAAAGAAATTGAGCTGAAAATGACCTTTTGAGTTCAAGTCCGATTCGGCTTCACTTCTATTTCTTTGTCCGCCAAAGGTAAACTATTAATTTTTCATCCACCACCTGCTATTCAGTAGGAAACATTTGCTATATTCTTGTGTTTTCCCTAGTGTAGTTAATGTAGCAAATGAAAATATCTATTTGTCTTGTAGACTCTGTACTAATGTCAAATAATTATGGAACATGGGACCTTGTTTTACATTCTATCCTATTGTATCGTAGGCAAACAAAAACAAAAACAACTGATTATGTTTATTTTTCTTTCCTAACAGTATTTTTATGTTATCAGGACCTTGTGATTACAGCGCCCATCTTGGCACATGAAGTAGAGATATTATAAGGATAAAGCAATCATTATGATTGAGATTAGTTACTCTGTGGTTTGGGCAGGTGAAGGCTGTTCATTAATGTTGGCAAAGCAGAAGTGTATCCGACTGGTCTACAGCCCCGCACAGAATATCACGGGGGGGCAGGAGAAGGGCAAACTAAGGTGTGACAGCAGATAGAGATTACAGAGACAGCATCTGTCTGGAAAGAGCAGCTGTCAGTTACAAAGGCTTGTGTAACAAATGAAAGATTGCATGCCGGATCTCTGGAAATCCAGAGGAACCGTAATAAGATTGTGGGCCACTACAGCAGGCTTTAAAGAGGAGAGAGCAAATGCTAATGACGTAGGATGTATGACGCAGCGATAAGTGAGGCCCCCCAATTTTTTGCATGGACAAGTGTTCTTTCAAGCATACATTTGACTGCAGTCTTTTAGACCAAGCTAGGAAAGGCTGAATCCATGTGGAGAGCTATAAAACGGTCTTCAGCCGTGAGTCTCCAGAGGCACACTGGCCCTTCCTTTACCATTAGAACTCCATTTTTTGTTTCGCTCCTCTGTTAATGAGTGGGGAGTAAGTGTTAAACATTGTCCACGCTGTCTTTGGATGTTTTTTCCTTGGAAGAGTGTTATTTCTTATAAACTGACTGAGACTTTTGACTGGAGATTTGATAATTGTGGTTTTTTTAGGATGCATGACTGGGAATGGCAGTCTTTTTTAAAAGATGGTCACAAAGTAGAGCCCTAAACAAACAAAAAGTAAAAATAAAGTCCAGGTTTGGACATATTCACCTTCAGAGAATGGGAAACAAAAAGTAATGCCAAAGGAAGACTGTATTATTTGTTTCAATTACGTTTGTTTGGAGATGTCTTCCTTCTTATATCAGTTTATCAGTTTTTTTTTTTTTTTTTTTTGGTCAGATTTGTTTTTGCAGCTCTCAGTTTTCCACGTGCACCCTCACCAGATGAAAAAAATATTCATATAGTAAATCATAGAAATTTTAGTATTATGGAATTAGTGGAGTCATTATTTCACTAAATTTTCTTTTCTTATCTTCTTTTAAATATTAATTTATTTGAGAGAGAGGGAGAGAGAGGATGCATGCATGTGTGCATGTGTGTGAGCTGCGGGAGGGGGAGAGAATCCTCAGCTCCCACTGAGTGTCGAGCCTATCATGGGGCTCGATCCCAGGACCCTGAGATCATGACCTAAGCTGAAATCAAGAGTCAGAGCTTAACCAACTGAGCCACCCAGGCACCACTAAATTTTATTTTCTAAGTAAGATGAACATTGATGTGATACAGTTTTAAAATACGTATTGTAGTTTATTCCATTATGAAATAGGAGTACGATTTCTTTCTTAAGAAGTGATGTAAACTAATCTAAGTTACAGCTTTTGTCTATCTTGAATCTTATAAAACAGCTGCTTTGTCAGTAGATAGAGTTGACATTTAAATGATAATGCGTGAATCTCAAATCATAATAGAGATTCGTTCAGAAATGGTGGGTCTTTTAGCTACAGCAAGGGTTACTCCTTTCCAAATTGGTGTTTTCCCATTTTACCAGAGAATATGAAGAGATAGGGTTTTTTTAAGAGAAAAACATGCTAACTCTGAAAGCTTTTAGTCTCTTTACTCAACCACTTAATCCAGTGACATTAACAAATAACTACGTAACTTATTTAACCAAAATATTTCATAGCACCCTTTTTATCTTAAATATGCACTTTTTACTTTTTAAATTTCTTGCCAGCCACCTTTGGAATCACATTCTAGAGTGGAAATGTATTGCCAGCAAAACACTGAGAGGTAACATTCAAAGATATTTTCATGGTAAAAACATGTGGGGTTTTTTTTGTTTTTGTGGTTTTGTTTTTTGTTTTTTCCAGAGAAGTATATCAGAGAATTCTCTCGTAGCAATGGACTTCTCAGGACAGAAAAGCAGAGTTATAGAAAATCCCACAGAAGCCCTTTCAGTCGCTGTTGAAGAAGGACTTGCTTGGAGGGTACAAATAGCTTCACATTCTTCAAAATATTTATGATTTGAGTTTGTCTCACCCCAGAAGTCAAAATTTGTTTCCCCTTTCTTTGTGCAGAAAAAAGGATGTTTACGCCTGGCCACCCATGGTAGCCCAACTGCCTCTTCCCAGAGCTCTGCCACAAACATGGGTATGTCTGTGCCTATTCACAGGGACTGAATGTCTGGATGGATGGGCACTTGGGTGAGGTGACTGGGTAGCTCGGGTGGAAAGTATATGTAATTAAATTGTGAAGATTTCAAACAAAGCTCTGTATTCCTCCATTTTATTTCTTTAGCCATCCACCGGTCCCAGCCATGGTTTCACCACAAAATTTCTAGAGATGAAGCTCAGCGATTGATTATTCAGCAAGGACCTGTGGATGGGTAAGCTTGATTTTGAATGGTGTTGATTTTGATTTCTCTTGGAATCGGTACTTACTTAGTTAATACACATAGTTTTGACTTGAGCTTATCATAAAACAGAAGTGACTTTGTTCTAGACGTTACCATTGTATCCTAGCAGTGTCTGTATAGTACTTGTGCATAAATGAACAGATAACTGAATAGGATACTCTGCTATTAACTAATAATTACCAATATTACCCCTTCTGTGCCAACACTAGTAACTCAGGTAAAACCAAACTTGTTTTGAGGTGTCAACAACATATGATTCCAACGTATGGTTTGTGTCATGACACAATCTTACATGTTCTATATAGTTTTAAGTTTGATGCAGAGTGTATTCAGTTAAAACACTTTTTTTAAAATATATTTTGACTGTTTGTTTTATTTTTTCTCTCTGTTTACATTCCTATTTTCTCTGAATTTTCAAAGCTTAAAGTAGTGCAAATCCATGAAAAGAGTGCTTCTTGAGTGTTTCTCATGTCACCTTTTAGTAGGATGCCATGGGAGATATAAGAGAAATGTAAATTGTATTACGAAATATTTACAATCTGAAGAGTTTTCTTTTTCTCAAATGACTTGGTATTTCAAATACTTCCTGTAATACTGGCTAAATTCCCTTTTCAAATGCAGTGCAAATCAAGGAGGTTGTATGGAGGTTTGGATGAGAAATGAAACCAGCATCAATTTAAACAAGTGGTGATGGGGTCTTTTATCTTCAAGGGTTGGCTTAAGATGATGACAAGATTTCAAGGTGATTTAATACTGACATTTGGATAAAAATGCATCTCTACATGGAAGATTATTAATAGCGAGTCAGCATTTCACGAGACTCTAAATAAGAGAAGATTTTAATATACTTCTCAATGCAGAGCACAGTCTTTTTAGATATAAATTTGAACAATCAGCAGAATTACAATCTGATGAGACCAAGAAGAGAAATAAATCATAAAGAATTGTTAAAATGTTTTGAAGAATTATAATTTCCCTACTTTCAGAGCCTAGTTTTTATAAGTTGAATGAAATAATTGCATAAAGAATGATAATATCTTTATTTTTTAAGATTTTTAATAAAAAATTGGGCGGGGGGGCCCAGAATCCTTTGGAAAGATGCGATGACGCCAGGCGGTCCACTAGGTGGCAGTGGTGATCCGCTCGGGAATGGGCGAAGAATTACAGCTTGCTTTATGAGTGAACCTCCCTTTTGTCCCATCTCCCAGTGATGTAATGTAGGAATCTCACACAGTACAAATGAAATGGATAATCTCATCCGACATCTGTGATGGCTCAAATTCGGTGCCCAGGCACAGTGAGATTAGTCCTGGAGTCACCAGAGGGGATCGTTTGCACACTCTTTGCCAACAATTAACACAAAGCTGGTTTTGCACTGTATTGCCAGTAAATAAGAACCCAGGCCTGGCAGCGTTTTTCTCTTAGGCCATTAGGCCACGTCTTATATTTTGCTAGCCTGACATTATAGAGGCTTTTCTGCTGCATTCTTCAAGATTAAAATATATGTTGTTTGGGTGTTTCTTTTACTTAAAACATTGTACTCCAACATTTAATAGATGATTTCAGGATTGATTTTTTAGAATATATTCATTTCTCACTTTCCGTTTTATATGTAACCTAAGAACCAGAATCAAAAGGAAAAAGGGGGATCCGTGTTGAAGAGGGGTTTAAAATGATTTCATTCTAAGTAATTTTCTCTTTCCGGGGACTAACATAACCCACAAGTTAAAGTAAATATGCTAATATGCCCCATTCTCTGCACTAACACGTTACATGTGAATACCCAATTCTCCAGTGGAAAAAGAACATAACATAATTATTGATGTCTGCACAGCATTGTATTGCTTATTGTGAGCAAACAATCTGACAAATGGGCTGTATATTTATCCTATTAAAATGAAATTAGCATTGATGACAGTTTTATAGTGTAAGATTATGTTATACCATATTGTTTACCATGTTGGATAATCCTATCATTGAATACACAGTAAAGGAAAACTCTGGCTACATTTATAAATACACTTCCTGGATTTGTTGCATGCTATATTTTTATGAAATACATGAGTAAATATAGAGACATATTGAAATTCCTTCTCTCTCTTTAGAGTTTTCTTGGTACGGGATAGTCAGAGCAACCCCAAAACTTTCGTACTGTCAATGAGTCATGGACAAAAAATAAAGCATTTTCAAATTATACCAGTAAGTAATTTGTGATTTCACATTCGTATATTAGACATGATCGTAATGTATAAGCTTTTGGAAACTTTGGTTTTCTTTGGATCTTTTATTAAATATAACTGGGGAGCTTATGCTTTGACTAGACTTAAGTTTGGCAGAAATGGTTTTATGAGCCTGAGTTAATATAAGAAATACAGGAATTGTAAAAATTAAATTTCCCTTTTTCCATGAAATATGATTTACCAATATTGTATAGACCCCATGCCACCTATTGTTAAAAGGCCACTAAAGGTTCTTTCTGAATTCTACTAGCAGTTCTTTAAAAACCATAATTTTCAAACCCTTCCTCCTTTCTTATCTCAGACTTTTTTTTTTTTTGTAGTTTTGTTTTTCATCCTTATGCATAGATACCCGGGTGCTGCAGAACCAGAGCACATTTAAACTCTTCTGAGCACGTTTCAGAAATGTCTGTAATTCTGCATCTGGGTGGCACAGCTGGGCTTTGGGGTTTTTGTTGCTTCTGCTGACGCTCTGTGTGTGTGCCTGGGTATATGCATGTGATCTGTATATCGGAACCAGGTAGCGTGGGAGAGAGATTCTGTCTATGTTCAGGGAAGTTTTACATAAGATTGCTACCTAGCTACTGTTTCCTTTTGAATGGCCTCTGTTTGGAATGACCCAAAGTCCGTATGAAGTATCTTCCCAACTTCACTGAGTATGTAAATAATGTCCCTGGGTGAGTATGAGTTGTTTAATGCCACAAGAACTCACTGCCGGGGGGGGGGTGGGGAAGAAAGAAGCTGTCATCCCCTTAACATAATGTTCAGAGGGGCAAGGGATGGGGGATTGGGATAGGCTGGTGATGGGTATTAAGGAGGGCACGTATTGCATGGTGCACTGGGTGTTATATGCAAGTAATGAATCATGGAACATTACATCAAAAACTAGGGATGTACTGTATGGTGACTAATATAACATAATAAAAAATTATTTAAAAAAAAGTGTTGGTGAGAATGTGGTAATGCTCAGAAAGGCATTCTAATAGCCCCAACTAGAAACAACTTAAATTTTGGTTAACTGATGAAGTGATAGTTGAAATGTACATGCATACAATGGAGTATTATTTCTCAATATAAAGGAATAAAGTACTCATATATGTAAAAAATAATAATAAATAAATAAAAGAAAAATAAAAAAATGTTTGATTGCTTCAGAATCAATTTACGGTTAGAAATTATATGAATATTTGTTTCTAATATACTAAGTGAGGCTGTTAGACAACATTCAGATACGGAAATTAATTTCTGTCTATGGGGGTATTAAAATCTTTTGTTTACTTTTACACTGAATAGTGCAGATTTCTCCCTGTTTGTTGATTTACAATAGTCATACTGTTCTAACTACAGAACTTTGGGAGAATTTGAGGTCTGGAAAGTAGAGCCACCCTGTGGGTCCTAGGGTCAGATGATATTTCTTCTGTATACAAGGGAAGTTACAGGGAAAAACTAAACACATCATAAGGGTTTTTTTGTTTTTTTCATTCTCTTTAGTTTCATCCACTTGTCCATTTTAGTGTATGAAGACACAGTAAGCAATAGAGTACGATCGTCCTTTTGGGGTTTTTGCTCTTCTTACCAGTTTGTTGTTTTCCCTCCAATAGGTGGAAGATGATGGTGAATTGTTCCACACCCTGGATGATGGCCACACGAGATTTACGGATCTAATCCAGCTGGTGGAGTTCTATCAACTCAATAAGGGCGTTCTTCCGTGCAAGTTGAAACATTATTGTGCTAGGATTGCTCTTTAGCCAAACCGGAAGTGACTGGTTAAGCTGTTGAAGAAAAAGGACTCACAACAACAAAAAAAAACAAAAAAGAAACAAAAAAGAAAAGAAAGAAAAAGAAAGAGAGAAAAAGAAGAGAAGAAAAGAAAAAGAAAAGACCATAAACAAGGGAGAAAACGTTGCCATGGTGAAAAGAATCTGTTTCACCAGAAGTTACAAAAAATAGCTTGTGCATTGCAGATAAGCAAAGATTTGGATTGACATTACATTCATCATCTAAAATTCATTAGTTAAAATTAAACCTCAGAAAAAATGATTTGGTGTGTTCTTGTGTGATTTTACATAACTATAGTATTTTCGTCAAATATGCACATAAAACATCTTTCTGTCCTCATTTACTAGAGTAGCATTTGAATTCTCAAACACAAATATGAAAAAAACTTGAAGGTTCTGGATGAATTATTTGCAGACTGAATTTCAATTACACTACTTTTTTTGTAACTTAAGAAGAATGATAAAATCTCAAGCTCTCAATTGAAAAAGCTACCCACAACTTGTTAATAAAACTAGAAAGTATTTTGAATTACGTATTTTCTGAGTTTATTATAACCTTAAAATCAAATCATATTTTCAAGTATCAGCTTAAAATTATTTTGAAATATGTTGGATTTTTTTTCAGGATGACTTTTATTAGGTTCTTAAATTATTAACTATACTGTAATATTTACACTCTACCTATTAGTGGCACATTATTGATCGCATTTTATTTCATTCTTTTAAAGACTAACCAGAACTATCTTTTCGAAGAAAATGATCAAGATATAGAAGGGCTTTATATAATTTGCACATGCCTTCTTGTGGCCTGTAATCTATAACAGTTGTCACCTTAATATTTCACACTTGCGCCCTGCTGTAACTTTCAGAAAGCTTTTTAGATCCTTTCACTAATCCATCATGAACCTGATCAAAATTGGTGAGATCAAAGATTCGAAATTTATAAAGTTCGTAATAGGCTAGTTTGTGCCATTATCTTTGCCTCACCCCTTCAGTTTCTTACCTTGGCAACATCAATATGGAAACCAAAGGTTTTAAAAACTCAAAACACTCACCTCCTTTATCACCTCTCTAAAACCATCTGGGAAGTTTTTGTTGGGATTCTGTGACTCTTTTTTCCCTACTTTTTGTGGGATGGCTATTCACTGTTTAAGAAAAGAAAAGAAAAACATCAAATTAAAATCATTCAAAATATGCCCATCTCCTCTAATTGATCCTATAACAACACTGTGGGAAAGTTAGGAAGATTTGTTAAAAACATTTCAAAAATGCATACTTTGGTTTTACGTAAATGTTATACATTTCTGGCAACAAAGCATCTGAAAACATTCATGAAGTGCTACTAAACCAGTTATTACTGAAAAATATATTGGTGGAATGTAAAAAAATACTCAGTTTACTTTCAGCCAGGGCAAACCTGATTCTTAAAACACTGAAACTTAGACATGAATTTGATGTTATAAAATATCCATCTGGTGTCCAAGGGCTCGGAAAACGCAAAGGACCTCCATCCACATGGGAGGATGAGAGGTAAACACACTAGCCCTTTCAAACTTTCAGAATAGCCCCGAGTATTTCTGACTTATTTCCAATTTATAAAAATAGTTTGTCTTATGAATTGAAATGCATTTTCTCATTTTGCACCCAGTTTAAATTGACAATATCAGAGAACGTCATATTTTAAATACTAGACTCCTAAATTGACCAGTCTGTGCTTGTCTTTGTTATTTGTGTCTCTGACTTCATTCACAATCTAAATTTATTATTGTGGAACCCAGATGTTGTATGTTATTGCTTACTTTGATCTTAAAGCATGAGTCAAGCAAAATTACTGAGGAAAGGTAGACATTACCCTTCATGATTCCTTCTGATAAATAGGGTTTTGAATGTGTATGTTTGCGTGTCCATGTGTGTAAATCTGATATGAAATTAAATATGAAAATATCAGGCACATTCAGTGTTAGTACAGTATTAAAATGGATTTCCAAGAAAAATGTGAATTATCCTTGGATTATTTTTCATTTAATTTAGTGAAGTTCTCTCTTGTACCATTTTGGATAAGGATTAGGACATACCAGCTCATATTTTCTTTTTTCTTTTCATATATTGGAATTAGTAGGTTCACTCTCCTAGAAAGAAACTTTGCAGACTGTCTGGTCTATGTTGTTTTTACTTCTTATGTGGAAAAATTAGAAATTACTTTGAAAACATTCAGGAAACCCAATCACACAAGATAAAAATTTTTAGGAGTGTTTCAACTCAGAATTATTACTTGTTTCACGTGTATAATGGTATAATCTGTGACTGATCTGAGCTCATGAGATGGAGATTTTTGTGTTAACTTTGTCTTAGGCTGGTCAACATCGGTTAATCAGTGTCCCACGCAGTCCCTAGTTTCTCATCCGCAGCAACGCCAACTCTTCATGAGAGTTGTATTATGATAATGACGTTAGACTATTCCCTGGATTATGACTTCTCTGAAAAGGAAAGTTTGTCCTTGGTGGTGGTTACAACTTGGTGCTTCGAGCTGCCTCCTCTGTTTAGAAAGCTGTCCTCTCTGTTGCCAGGCATGGCTAAGCTTTCCTGTGCCTTGGATCTGTCTCTCGGCCTGATGAAATTTCTGGACCCCCCCCCTTTTAATGCATAAAATAAAATAAGTAGAATTTCAAAGCAAACTAAAGAGAGAAACATAACGATCATGTTTTCCGTACCACAGTTGGAAACACTGCTGTGCTAGGACCTGCCGTGTCTCCCGGCTCTGGTGACGATTGCTCGTGTAAGGCCTCCAAGTTTTCTGTCTCGTAACTTCTAGAGAACACAGCAGGAGATCCTCAGTCAGGATCTGCATGAGTGGGGCACAGGATAGTTTGCTCGAAATGCAGGATTCTTGTAACACTTACTGAACATTCAGCCAAACGGTCATACCTGCCTCTCGTGGGATGGACCCCCTCCTGCCAGCCCTGGCTGCCACATTTTTGCTGTCTGGGATGATGCTCGCAACCCAGGCACTGTTTGTGTTGTCTCTAAGCATGCACCACAGGCCACAAATTATGGATGTGAGTCAGAGAAAAGCCAGACTTTTGGCCGAGCACGTAACTATACTCACCCAGTTCTTTGCAGAGATGTCCCAACTCGAGAAAGGTATCCAAGTGAATTTCTAACCAGCCTTTCGGCAGTGGGGATGCCAGGTGGCGAACCTTTTGCCGTGTCAATATTTTCTGTAATTATTAAAAATGCACCACTTCCTAACTCAACCCCACATAATGCATAAGGTATTAGAAACTAGAGTTAAGATCATAGCCATGAAGTCCTACTTTTTGGATTTGAATTCCAGTCCATCCCATAGTAGCTATGTAGCCTTGGTCAAATCCGTTTCTTCATTTCTATAGAAGGGATCACTGTTATCACTGCCATCACTTCCCAAGAGATATCAGTCATGTAAAGTGCATAGCTGTCTGATTCGGTCTAGAATCTTAATTGGTATCTTTTTTACCACATTAGTGATTGTATTTTAGGTGATCCGCCTCCCTGGAATAGTGTCCTTTCCACTACTGCCTTCGCTCTGCCACTTTTTGTTTCTTCTTCCTGCCAGGAACAATACCATGCACATTGTGTGTTGTGCCCCTGCCCTGGCTTTAGTGCTCGTGAGACTGAGCTGATGGAAGCAGTCATGGTTACACTACAGTGTGTATGTGTGTAGGTGCCCAGTCCATTCACAGGGACTCTGTGGACAACTGTCCCTACCTGCCCCAGAACTTATGGACTCCCAGGCTTTCTGCCACTTGGCTGATTAAAAATAGGGAGATTTGGGGTTCTTACAGTTTCCATCTCTTCCCCCCCCCAAAATAACCAGGATTGATAGGATAGGAAATAGAGAAGATTGAAAACCGTCTTTACAGACCCTGCCCGGACAACACAGGAAATGGGCTCATGCACAGCCGAGTGGAGGAAGATGAACAGACTCGTAGGTGATTGGTGCATCCCTGAGGAATTGAGAAAGTTTCACTGAATGAATGTGTCCCTACTTGTACACCTGAGGATTCTGCTGCCCTCAGAGGCTCTTGTCGTGTTAGCCATCTGATTAGGAGCTGAAAACGGTGTTCTTACCTTGTGTGCTTGTCAAGTTCACTTCAGCATGTATTGAGTGCCTATTATGTGAAAGACACTTTGAGATGCAAAATTGAATAGAGTATAGATATACAAGTATCTGTCCTAGAAGCCAGGCTGGGTAAGCGGTGTACTGTTAGTACAATGGGAGAGAGACACTAGTTACACTTGCTGAAAGATGGGAGGGGTGTGGTGGGGCCTGAGGTATGTAGGATTAACATTTCTAAAACCTGTGAGCAAAAACTGTGTGGGACCAGCAAAGGGGGGACAGCAATACAGGGCAGCTTGACAAGGGCAAGGATTGAATTTAAGAATTGTTCTTTTTTTTTTTTCTTAAGATTTTAAGTAATCTCTACACCCAAAGGGGGGCTTGAACTCATAACCCCGAGATCAAGAGTCACCCGCTCTACCAACTAAGCCAAATTGAATTTAAGAGTTTTTTAGCAGGGGTGCCTGAGTGGCTCAGTCGGTTAAACGGCTGACTTCAGATCAAGTCATGATCCCAGGGGCCTGCTATGGAGCCCTGCATAGGGCTCTCTGCTCAGCACTCTCCTCCCCTGCCCCTCTCTCTGCTCGTACACACACACACACACACTCTCTCTCTCTCTCTCTCTCTCTCTCTTTCTTTCTCTCTCTCTTATAAATAAACTTAAAAATCTTTTTTCAAAAAAGTTATAATTTTAACAGATGTCATCGGAATTCTTAGAGAAAGACTTGTTTTATTTAGAACATCTTCTTAGATGAAGATGAGCCCTGAAGATTCCATGCTGAAAGAAATAGGTAAGTACCAAGAGCTCCATTTGGCGTAGGAAGTTAAGAATTTAGGGATGAAAGCTGAGACAGGAGGCGGTGAGAGAATGAATCAAGGGACCTAACAAGACAGTGGGAGGCTGGAAGCTGAGGAGAAAAACAGCCATTGAAAAGTCCAGAGACCAGGCGGCAAAAACATACACAAGAACATAGATACCGAGTACATATATTTAGGATTTTTCTCTGTGTTTCTACAGTTTAACCACTTTCATCTTCCCAAACCTGACAGAAGTCTCTGCACATACACATGCTCTGGGAGAGTGCCGCAGAAAGTCCAGAGGAAGGACCGCGCTCCACATCAGGGTTCAGGTGGCATGTGAAGGCGGCCCACCACTAAAGTCTCAGCAGAAACAGGACAAACAATAGGACCACATGACGGAAACTTTGAGTTGGGCATTGGTCTTTTGAGGGGATGTAGTTTGTTTTACCAAAACCGAAAGGCAGGCTGCCCTCAGCTAACAAATAATTTGCACTTTTTATAACCTTTTTTTAAGGTCACCTTTTGCTTGCTTTAACATGAACCCTAACTCACGCCCTGGCCTCATCCTTCTTGCACATCACCATTTCTTTGCTTGCTATTACTCAAAATCACTGACCACCCGCTACCTCACTGAACTGGTAAGGTCACTTCAAAGGGAACTTTTCAGGCCTTTCTTACTTGCTCTCTCTCCTCGAATCACTCCCTTCTTTTGGTTTCCAGTGAAGAGAATCCTTATATTCTTCCTATCCTTCTGGTACCTCTTTTTGGTCTTCTTTACACCTCATTTTCCTTTTTGCTCATCCCTTAAATGCTGCTATGCTTAGCTAGGTCCTCAGCTTAATTGCCCCTCCCTTCTTATTTTACCCCATCCCTGTAGGCTCTTCCCTTTTATGTCCTGGCTTCACATATTGTCTAAGTGGCTTTAAAACCTGTGCCTCCTTTCTGAACTTTAGATCCAAGTATTCAATGACCCATTCAACATCTCCATTTAGACATCTTATAGTGACATCACATGCCACATTTCCATGGATCTCTTTATCTTCCCCCAAGACCTGGTCCCTACCAGAGCTTCTCAGTTCAGTAAACATGGCACCACCATTCAATTTTCCAAAACAGTAACCTGGAAAGTATTGGGAGACTGTCACCTTCTACATCCAAAGAAAACCAAGTGTTGTAAATGTCCCTTGGATCCACTCCCATTGCCATTATACAAACCGAGGCCACTTTCTTTCCTAGACTACTTTCCTTTCTTCCTCTGATTTTTTCCCACACCTACTCTCCCTCCCCAAGTTCATTCTACACTCTGAAGTCAGAGTGATCTCTCAAAATTACTGGCCATACACTCTGCTACTTAAAAGCTTCAATGGCTTCCTATTGTCCTTGGATAAAGTGTCCAAACATGGCTCTGAGGCATTTGTGTTTTTGCCTTTGTATCTCTAATATAATCTTTAGCCACTCTGCCTCGCACTCTATTTTCCAACCAGTCTATTTCCTGGAATGAGCTCTACTCTGATATGTTCTCTTTAATGCTGGGCTTTCGTAAACAGTGTTCCCTTTATCTCGAACAAGTTCTTCTACCCTTCTCTCCCATTCAGATAATCTTTTCCCCTTTTTGAGTACGTGAAACAGTACTACTTTCTTCAGGACAGTTTTCTTGACTATGAATTAGGTTAGGTTACCCAACAGTATATTACCTTCAACTTTTCTGTTATAATAGTCTTTGTTGAATTATTTTTTTTTCCTATCAAGTGTAAGTTCCTGGCAAGGAAGGATTCTCTTGCTTTTGGCTATAGCCTCAGAAGTTAGCAAAGTGTCTAAGGCTAATATTAAGTGCTCGTAGAGATTTGTTGACTGAATCAGTACAATGATGAGGAGGAATTGAATATAATGTCAGTTTGGGAACTCTTAAATCCAGAGTTGCTGTGACACATTGTGAGGAAATAATTCTGGGCCTTTGAATATATTATATATATAATCTAATTTTGCCTTGAAGTATAAACATACAAGAATAGCAGGAACACTTAGGAAGTGGTGAGGTGTTAGTACAACAGATATTAAAACCTGAAGTGATTAAGATGATTTTTAAATAGACAGATGTAATCATTGTGTAATTGAGTTAATTCAACTTGTTTTTGTTGTTGAGAAGAAGAAGAAAGCTGCTACTTTTCCTATTGTTAGTTCAGGAAGCAGAGACCAGCATCGCGAGTGTACACATTGAACCTACTCTAACACACTCTATCTTACACTTCTGGGGAAAAGGTGCTAACATTTTGACTACTGAAAGATGGTAAAGCTAGTTATCCAAAGAGGAGAAAAGGAATTTCTATGTTGCAAGAAGTAGAAATGGCCTAACCAAAAGAGAGAGAAATATGGGTTAGCCTAAACTGAGAAGGCCATGACTGAGGTTTTCCTCAAGGAGCAGAAATGTGTGTTCCTCTTACAGCTCTACAGATGGGTGAGGGAGTGGAGGATGCCTGGGACACTAGGCTGTGAAGTTTTTTATCTCTGACAGCAGAGACGAGGGCCTCTGTGGCAGAACCTCTAATTGGGACTAGACTTCCCGGAGCACTAACGGGCCTTCTGATGGCAGGAGATCCATTCGACAGCAACATTGTTAGCTAAAGGAACAAATGGCACTAATCACCAGAGAAAGATCAAGACATGGCCCTCATTGCTTGGAATCATGCCTTGGGTTTCTATAAAGATCCATATATCTTTAAAATGAAAAAAGAAGAGAGAAACAAAAAAAATCAAGAATATGCATGGAATTAGAAATCAGTGAGGGAATAGTTGATTTTTTAGGTTTAATGGGACAACTAGCATTTCATAGCTCTCTATTTTACTCTTTATGCCATAATAAATTTTAGATAGTTCAAAAACCTAAACATAAAATATGAAATCATAAAGAACTGGAAAAATTATGGGAGAATATTTTTGTAAAATTATGGTTGTATTTGCATGATATTAAAGCCAAAAATAGAAGCCCTGGCACATACAAAATTAAAATCTATATAAAAGAAAAGGATACCACCATAAATAAGGCTTAGTAACAAAAGAAAAATTGGATAAAATATTGATAACATTGTTAACAAGAAATACGATTATTATTTCTAGTATACAAATGCCTTTATATATCAATAAGCAAGATATGCATTCCAATGAGAAAAAAGCAAAGAAATGAACTGGTAATTAAAATAATAGATAGCCAACAAACATATAAAAAGATGTTCAGCCTCATTAGCATTCAGCAACTAAAATTTAAATTTTGATCAGTTATTTCTTTTCCTAATAGATTGGTATCAAGTATTGTCAAGAATGTGGGGAGGAAAATTAAACATTCTTACTATGTTACTGGTGGGAATTTCAAGTGCTCCATACTTTTGGTAGAAGAGTTAGGATATATATATATCTGCAATTAAAAAATTGAGATATAATGGACATATAACATTGTGTTAGTTTTAGGTGTGCAACATAACGATTTGCTGTATGTATATTTTGTGAAATATGCATATAAACTTAGTTAACATTCACCACCACACATGTTACACTTATATTTTGTGAAATATACATATAAACTTAGTTAACATTCACCACCACACATGTTACACTTTTCTTTCTTGCAATGAGAACTTTTAAGATCTACTCTTAGTATTACCTACAGGCATCATACTGTACATTAAATTCTCAGGACTTATATATATCTTGTAACCGAAAGTTTGTACCTTTTTGGTCACCTTTACCCATGTCACCCAACCCCCACCCCCCACCTCTGGCAACCACCAATTTGTTCTCTGTATCTATGAGTTCAGTTTTTTGTTTTGTTTTTTTAGATTGTGCATATCAGTGAGATCATACAGTATTTGTCTTTCTCTGTCTGACTTATTTTGTTTAGCAAAATGCCCTCAAGGTTCACACGTATTATCACAAATGTCAGGATTTCTTTCTTGTTTATGGGTGAATAATACTTGGCAATATTTATATAAAAGAGAAAATGTGAATTCCCCCTTTATCTAGAAACTCTATTTCTAGAAACTTATTCTGAAGAGAAAATTTGTCATGTAATGCATCAACATGTTCTCATCAATTCATTTGTTCCTCTGTTTACTTATTCATGCACGCAACAGATACTTTGTCTGTGCCCACTATATGCTTGATTATGAACTGACGTAGGTGAAAGAAAGAGTCACTGATCTTGTGGAGCTTAAGTTCTGGTTGAGAATATGGACAAAAACCAAGAAAGCAAATTTAAAAAATGGTTTCAAGTTACTTGTAAGGAACTATTCACAAGAACAAGAGAATGGGCAGTGTACATTAGATAAGATGGCAGAAAAGACCTCTCCAGGGAAGTGTCATTTAAGGAGAGACGAACAATTAAAAAGTAGGCATGTGAGAATTCTGTGGATGAAGAGCTTTCCAAGCAGTGAAAAGAACATGTGTGAAAGCCCGAGGCAAAATATAACACGACATGTTTGAGGAACACAATGGTTGAACATGGTGTGTAAGGGGGAGTAGTACAGATAGCAGAAAGGCAGGTACCATTTAGACCCGACAGGCCCTTTTAAACCAAGGAAAGGGATTTGGATTTTATTCTAAGGGTATGTGGATAATGGATTGGAAGTGGGAAAGAGTAACTGTTTACTGCAGTGTCATTTATATTGTGAAAAATCGTCAACAAGAAATACCTAGGGGGTTTGTCATAATCATCATAATGAATGATCATTTATCTGTATTCATTGATATGGAAAAAACCTCCACAATTTTTGAGAAGAAGCATGTGTGTATGTGTGTGTTTGGGTATGTGTGTGTTTGTGTAAGCTTGTGCACATGCACACATGCTGGAAGGATGTTCACAAATTGATAGTAAAAGTAGTTGGCCCTGCTCTGCTAGAATATAAAATTAGTGAGATTTTTAGGGGGCTTTATGTTTGGCTTTATTTTATTTCTTTATAATTTTTAATGAGTGGGTATACTTTTTATAATAACAAAGCTAAATATCTTTGCACTTTAGAGACAAAAAGGTTTATCTACCTGGGGGAAGTTATTTAAGTCATTTTATACTCTCTACTTTTTTAAATTTGCCTACTTCAGTGGCTTGTCACCTCTTAATGTGAATTGGCATTCTTGTCTAGTAGGGTACACATGTGGATTATGGGGTGTCTTGTCTGTCCAATCCAGTGTTTCAATCTGAGCATGTTACTTGTCTGCCAGAACATGTGGGTTCGTTATTTCCCATTAATTCTCAATGAACAATGAACACACATCTTGGCAGTTGCCTGCCATTCCCTTAAGGAAAGAAGAGAAATCTACATTTAGGCTCTCTCACCAGGCTGTGGTCTTTGTAACTCAAAGGAACTACAGAATTTTCATTAAAAGAGACCTGTTTTTATCTTCCAAGTCTAGGCTAGCTTTCAGCTTTTATCCTGAAGGACAAGTAGAGATCACAAAATGGCTTCGGCATCAAACGGCCCCGTCCTCTTCCAGCAGCATTATCCCAGACACACATGAAACCCACCCTGGTCCTTGGGAGCCTGCAGGTTGTTTGAGCATGTTTTCTGAAAGGACATTACTTTTTTGTTGTTGTTGCAGTACATTCTAACATCGTGACATTTTGCTACAGTAAAGAGAAATAACTTACCCGGAATTGCAAGCTCCCTGGTTAATTTTCAATCTCTTCCCCAAATGGAAAACAATAGTTTCCCCCCCTAAAGGGAACTAAGTTCTAAATGTTGTCTCTCCTGCTCTCACCAGTTCATAGCCCCATCTTTATAATACCTTTTCCGTGGTTTTCATAGAAAATAGCTTAGCCTTAGCCTTTCTTGCCCTTACATCTCTTACCTCCTTGGTTCTTCTCAAAACTGTTCTTTACTCCAGGTCATAATTATTAACTTGAAGTTATTAAATCATAGCTCCCAAGGAAGTACCCAAACTCTTTGTGCACTAACTCAATTCTTAAAATCATCCACAAAGCTTCTGGTTGATTGAAGGCTTAGTGGTGGGATTTAGGGGGATGATGATGAAAATAATGATGATGATTGATTACATATCGTGGGTCTGCTGAAAGCACCCCTGACTCCTCCCTGCACAGGCATGATTTCCCCAGAACCTGCAGGGTACGCCTACCTAACCTTAGAAGAAGTCACAGAAGTAACATGTCTTCGTTAAAGAAAAAATCAGACAAAAGTAGGGAGGAAAAAAGAAAAATCACCTGTCATTTTACTACCACTAATAATCGTGCTAACACATTGATATGTAGAGTGAAAATAACTTAGTATTGCCTTTGAGTGTTTCACACTAGTTATCTTCCACCCATTTCTGGGCATCTGACTTTTATTTATACATAATCATTAATTACTTCTGTCTTCTATGCACTGCCTGAGTATTTGAAGAAATTTAAAAAAAACCATTTTTAATGATTTGATGATTGCATTTGGAAAGTAACATAATGCAAAATAATTAAAGAATTTGTTCCACTTCTCCATGTTTCCCCCAATAGGTTGTCCAAAATAGTTCATGTTCTGCATTCTGTATGGAATTCCATCAATTCCACGGAGCATCGAGAATAAGGGCTTCTATCTCTTAGTGCAGTGTTCCTCCACGTGTGGTTTGTGAACAAACTGCACTAGAAACTTCTCAAAGATTCTGAGGTAGCTCTGCAATGGAGTCCAGAAATCTGCATGTGTAATAAGCAATCCAGGTGTTTCTGGTGCTTATTAAACACGAGAATCGCTGTCTTAGTGCAACTTGACCATTTCTGCCCAGTGCTAGTCTTCGTCAAATGTTCCACTGTTTGCAAAATTACAGCAGCAAGACAATTGACCACATTCTCTTTATTATATAAAATGACAATATTGGTATTTACTGATCACATGACCAGTGAAGATATTTTCTCCTCTCACTATGTTTCAGTGTGTCTTTTTTTTTTTTTAAAGATTTTATTTATTTATTCGACAGAGATAGAGACAGCCAGCGAGAGAGGGAACACAAGCAGGGGGAGTGGGAGAGGAAGAAGCAGGCTCATAGCAGAGGAGCCTGATGTGGGGCGATCCCATAATGCCGGGATCACGCCCTGAGCCGAAGGCAGATGCTTAACCGCTGTGCCACCCAGGCGCCCCTAGTGTGTCTTCTTTTAAACTCATAGTGGGAAGGAGCTTTATCGGTCACGCTAACTCAGAATATACAGCATGATTCTCATGGATTATAGAATTTCAAACTCTTATAAATCAGAAACTAGATGCACTAAATGTAATGAATATATAGGTTAATCCAAATAACATTATAACACTTAATGTTAACAGTAAAGAAAGGAATAACTATGCAAAACCGCTGATGTTTTTTCCCCAGTCATATACTAAAAATCCAAAGAATCTGGATGATGTCAAAGGACAGCCAGTGGATGTCACCAGTGCGCCATGGATTTGCAGTCCAAGAAATAACTATGGCTGGTGGTCTTATACCTTCGTAACATCCAGTATTTTTTCCTTCCCTTATAAATTATTGACTGATTCTGTACCAATTAGTTCTACCAGTTGGTAGGTTTGTTACCAAGTTAAGCTTCAAGACAAGAACCTGGACTCAAATGATTAAAAATTTAGAGGCAGTTGATTAAATATGCAGATAGTCTGTGAAGCTACTTCTCGAAACCATTATATTGTCTTCTAATACTAATGATTTGTATAATTAATAAAAAAACAAGCTTGAAAGCATGAAAGAAAGAAGTGAGACATTAAAGGGAATCGGGTTAAATGCCAAGAAGTAAGA
The DNA here is from genome assembly GCF_002007445.2 of Ailuropoda melanoleuca. Classification (NCBI taxonomy): domain Eukaryota; kingdom Metazoa; phylum Chordata; class Mammalia; order Carnivora; family Ursidae; genus Ailuropoda; species Ailuropoda melanoleuca. The sequence continues at coordinate 133,881,201 of NC_048219.1, read as the reverse complement.
ATATAATTTGATGAGGACACATTTAGCCTATAAGTTAGTTCTAGCTCTTTTGTTTTTCTGTTAAGTTTCCCTTTTTAGCAAAGACCATGTATAGAATTGTATAATTGTTTTGGAAATTATGTGTTGGATGAGTAAGTGGTCTGAGGGCTAATTAAATACATTTTGCAAATTGTATACTTATTCTTCCAATTAAAAATCTTAATTACTTCAGTGAATTCTCCAATTTGAAGGTTTGTTGTGAAGTATAAGCAGTGGAGCGTAGACGTCCAGATCAAATTGGGACTGCTGTTGAGATCCCCCGGCTTACCATAAAGCTATTTTTAGTTAATTATAAAATTATGAATTTGCCCTAGCAACTCTGACCCCTAAATTCATGTTTTTAAAATGCATTCTTCTCCACATCATGGATTCTTCTCAGCTATGAGCACAAATTTGGAGTCGGTCCGGGTCTTTCCATTGTGTGATAGCAGAAAAGACATTTAAACTCTGCATACTCACTGTGTTCTTAGCTATGTCATAGGGCAAATCAGACAATACGAGGAATAACTATGCTTTGAAGGGCTCTACTAAGTGCCAGGCACTATCGTAGCCTCTTTGCATGGTTTGCCTCACTTAAATCATTGGAAAAAACCCAGACAGGAAGCTATGCTACTCTGATGTCACGGAAGAGAAAGCAGAAAAGTAAAGTGGGAGCCAGCTTTCGAACCATAGAGCGTCTGACTCAGAGGCCTAAGAGCTTTTGCAATAGGGCTCTTTTCAGCAGATGATGCTGCCGCCATGCTTTCTAAGGCCAGGGGTTGCCCAGGCATTGCACTATATTCCATCGGTTGACTAGAGTTGAGTACCACCAAAGCCGAAGTACAATGTTCCTGGGCAGAAAGTATCTGCCAAGCCTCTTCCAGTGGCCTTTGAAACGCCCCATAGGATCGAATCGAGTTACTTACCTTTTGGAGACTATGGAGTCAGAGCCACATAGAACATTCAGGTTTACAGTTTCACTTTGGTACATTATCCTAAAAGACCGGAAACTGAAGAAGAGATTTTCAGTCTTCAGTTAGAGATGGAAGAATCATGGTGAATACAAACAGTAGCCTCAAGACCACTCCAAGAGTCTGCACTGAACTCGGATTGATCAGTTCTTGTGGGAGCCCCTGGACTCCGCCTGTGCGAGGCTGATTACCAGGCCTCCCTCTGTTGCAGACAGCTTTCTGAAGATTACTTGCGTCACTCCAGTTTTCGCTGAGTATGTGCTCACACATCATTCCAAACTCAGCGTGACAGAATTATATCTGTGGGTAAACACTGGAGGTGAATAAAATAGCAATTGTAAAACAATTCAAAGTAGGTTAAATGATTCAGAAATTGAGGTTCTGGACTTGTAGACGTATGGACGGGTAAGTATGTTGCTGATACAATTTGCCTTCTGTTTCTTCATACTTCAGGGTTCTTTTGTTTGTTTGTTTTGTCCAGGATTTTGATAAAACTATTTCACTTTGCAGGTGCCCTGTGGGTTGCTTTTCACTTGCTATTTCACGATGACATCTATCGATCTCTATCACTATCTCTCTGTCTCTCTCTTTGTCATACCAGACTATAAGTCCTTTGTGGAGAGAATCCCTGTCACTGGATGTTTCAATTGGGAGACAACTTTGGGAGGCAGTACGTTTACGGGGGGTAGGGGATGGGGAATGAAAAGACCACACGTTTTTGGCAGAGAAAGACGGAAGTTTCAAGTCCCATTAACAGTTCTGTGGCTTTGGAACAAATAACTTCTCTGTACTTTCTTTTTATGAAAAGAATTACCAAAATGAGATAAATATGTAAATCATAGGACCTGGCACAAAATAGCTCAACGAATACTGTATCTTTCTATTCTTTCTTTTTCTTTTTTTCTTTTTTTTTTTTTTTGAAAGAGAGAGAGAAGAGTGGGGAAGGGGCAGGAAAGAGAGAGAGAGAGAGAATATCAAGCAGACTCCACACCCAACTTGGAGCCAGACACGAGCCTGGATCTCACAACCCTGAGATCCTGACCTGAGCTGAAATCAAGAGTCAGACCCTTAACCGACTGAGCCACCCATGTGCCCCTCAATGAATGCTATTAAAAAAAGTACTATTTCTAAAATTCTTTTCTTTCCCTTTTCTCTATGTGAACATAATAGTCATTCGATAAGATTTGGTTAAAAGGATACATGGCTGCTGCTGTTTGAATCACCTTGAAGCCCATTTCTTGATTATTGTTTCATTCCTTATCATAATCTCCTAATGCCCTACCTTCCAAATTGTTTTAAATGTGGACCTGTTGGCGTCAAAACCTCTCTGGGATCTACTTTGGCTGATCGTTGTCTGTTTGGGGCAGGCTCCCATGACCTCCTTTTCATATTTACTCCCCTAGACTTTTATTCTAATCCAAGGCCTCCTTCACTTATTCACAATCTTGCTGTACTTCAAAGCATAACTTGAAATATGCCATTTCCATGAACCCTTCCAAGAGAAAAACATTAGATTCTCACAGCACGCAGTTCTCTCAAAATTTTGCATTTCTGAGAATATGTTGAAGGGGGCTTTGTAAAATTAGCATGCATTTGAAACAAACTATACGGTCCTCATGAGTAGGGAATGTATTTCATATGTTACTTTCTATCATCTTGACACTACCTAGTAAGGTAGTCGTTCAAATATTAGCTGATTTGAATAAGAGACACATTTCCAACCAAACCATATCAGAAAGAAAGAACATAAAATAATCTTTCAGGATTTTAGAAAAAAAATTCTATCTCCATCTTCACCAGTACCTCTTTATTTTTAGGAATATGAAAATAATTTTAAATCAATTTGTATGTAAGGAAATTTCCAAAGTCGGGTTTTTTGTTTTTGTTTTTGCCATATTGTTTTTTCTACCTTTGACTCATCTACTTAACATTTACTGATCACCTCCCATGTTTTAGATAACTTTCTAGGTGCTCAGGAAATGAAACATAAAAAAAGACAAGGTCCTTGACCTCAAAGAACACATGAAAAGTGAGAGGGACAAATCAGTAACAGATAAGTATAAAGATATGGTTGATGCAGAGACAGAACTCAGGGTATTTTGGGAGCACCCCAGGGCAAATTCAGCCTGCCTTTGGCTGTCACTCTTTTCAAAATAGAATATTCTTATCCTGTAGCTTGCCCATGAAGATTTTTAACAGGTCCACACTCGGTTATTGTCATACCTCTCTTTCTTATTGCGTTGAACACTTTCATATTCCATGTTGGAAATTACACATATTGCATACGTTTGTGTGGATGTGGATGTGTACACATATTTATTTCATTTGTGGGCCTTCTTAATTCTCTGCATAAAATTACTCTCTAGGTTTCCTTTTATGGCAATATTGATAATATATAATATATTCATATGGCATTTGCTTATTACCTTTCAAAATCACCAAGAATTTGGGCAAGATCTATTCTGACTGTTGACTGGGAGTAATGTTCTCCAGGAAAAATGTGCCGTGTTTATAGCAGAGTACAATGGACAGAATATTTGGCAAATGCCACATGTGGCAATTCTTTCCATTCAAAGGCAATCCAAATGTTTAAGTAATTCTTGTCATGTCAGAGAGTGCAAATGTTCTTCAGGTATGGTTGGTTGATTTTATAAATGAGTTTTTCCACTTTCCAAAGTTACATCATCAGACATTTCATTAAATTATTTTTAAAGATTGGACAAGACAGGTCCTGTGGAAAACACGTTAGCTCTCGTCACACTATGATTGGTCTAAGTGTGGTAGAGCCTGAAAGGGTGGGCTTAATCAGCATGAACATTTGCAGAAAGTAATGAAATTTAATAATAAATAATTCCAAGAGGCCTCGTTAAGCTGGAACATTATTATCAAACTGAATATACATGTTGACAGCTATGCCAATAAATCTGAGAGCTGTGAACATTTACTACGTAAAATAATGAAGGTCCTTTAAAAGGCTCTGCTGCTCTTGTTCTAGGAAAAGGATCACTCGCTGACTTTGTTTTCTTTCTTTGTCAAAAAGGGAAAAATGAAGGGAAAAAAACTTCTGGCTTTGCTGTCAGAGACGTGCCTGCAAAGAAATGCAGTAGGTCTAAAGGAACCGTAAGAAAAAAAAAAATTCCTAGAGAAGTTTATCATATTATCTCTACATCAAAATTAAAACTACAGATCTAGCTGACCATAGCAATTTCCTTGAGGTTTTACATCTTATCAAATTGAGATAGTGCTTTTGGATTTGGGTTATGAATAGGAATATAAGAAGATTACTTAATCCCTAGATCTCGATTCTGAATGCAGAATTGAACACAAACTCATTATAGTTGCTGCATTGAACTTAATAATATTAAGAGCCAATAATTAAATACTATGCTTGAGGAAGATTATGTTATTTTTGCAACTACCAATAGTTTTAACAAAAGATGAAGGAAGCAGACAAGCTCTGTTAGATTTGTTTAGAATTTCTTGTTACAGAACATGGATACATTTTGGCATTAAATTGCCTTGGACATAAAAATATCTAGTATGCAACTTCACATAGAGAACTGCCAGCATAGATGATTACAATTTAATGATGGCCAGAAGATAATCAAATATATTATGGAAGCTATAGTATAATAAATAAATTTGGTAAAGGGACTCACCCTAATGAGATTAATTTTAGGTGTAATTGCACAAACCTCTAGCCTTGTTGAAGGTAATAAAATCCCCTTAAAAGATTTTTAAAAATCTGCACAAAGTGTTTCTGGAACATCAACAAATGTTCATTTTCTTGTACTGGATCCAATCAACAGAAGTAAAAGAATGAGAATGAATTACTCCTCTTTGATTATTGTGTTTTCTCGCAAATGTATTAAATCATAGAAGACCTAGCACCTATGTGTCAATTGTAGTCATCAGCAAAATAAAAGATGTCTGGCTGAATTGTCTTGAAAAGCAAAAAACACCTGAATGGGCATGTCCCGTGTTTCTGATTCAGGACATCTTGCACATATGACACTGAAGTCTACATTAAAGCATAAGGTTAAAAATTTTCCCCCAATTTCTGTATGTCAACCAAATATTTGAAACTATTAAGAGATCCTTTAAGGTAGGGATTGGGAATTCTGCTCCTCTGTACTTCTCACCCCTCTTTCCAACCTGGCATTGACTGTCCTTCCTGGATGTCCTCTCTAGCTCCCAGCCTTAACCACAACCTACACCTTAGTACCTATTACTAGCAGTCACCAATATTCAATTTCCTCCCCCTCCAGGCACGTGAAAGACAAACGTCTGGGGTTCCCGGACCCTGTAACCTTTTCTGGCCAAAAGATGGGGTGATGATGAAAAGCTTGTTTATGCTTTTCTCATTTGCTGTTGACCCACCAATGGTACTGAAAAGGTTACATCTTCCAGATAGTTCAGTTAAGAAATGGTGAAGTCTCTATTGCCAGAGTTCCTGGGTGAAAAAGAACCCTTCACCAATCTGCTTTGTGTGTGTAACATGAGTGAGAAAGAAACACTTGTACGTTAAACCAATTAGACTTTTGCAATTGTTTTGGAGTGGTTCTCTACTAAGACAAACGTGGTCCAAATGAATTAATAATTAATAAATGCTCTGATAGAAGGTATTTCTCCTTCCCATTCTTCCTATCAAAACTTTCTCCATCTTAACTGGTTGTCCTGTTCAATTAAAAAGGTGTTCAAAAATGCCATGTGTATGAAAATATTAATAGCTACAGCTACCCCTTGATGTACGAAAGAAGGCAACGAGAGGACAAGGACAAGGGTGACCAGAAGTAACAACACTCTTTCCCAAGGAAACAATTCGGTAGAATAGCAGAGCTCCGTGGCTGCCTGGGAGGGAAAAATAATTCAGAGTGAGAGCCCCTCTTGATTTCTGCCTGCAGTTCTAATAAAACCCTTCGTGCTTCCAGAACACTAAATCTTCCACTAGTTTATGTCTGTGTAAGCTCAGGAGTCAGTTGCTTCTTAAATGTAGATGGTTTAAGTTGTTTAAAGTAAAATTTATTCCAAGACATTTTAAGTTGTTTAAAGTAAAATTTATTCAGATATTAATGTGAAAAATAACCATAACTTGAGTTCAGGAAGGTAAACTTGTGTGAAATGAGATATGACATGACCTCTTTGCGTGTGTAAGAAGCAGAAATACTACCTAGCCCCTCCTCACAGTTTCATTTTCCCATGGCAGAAAACACCCCATCCCAAATTAATAAATAATATTTTGCCATCTTTGCCTCACACTATTTTTTAAAGAAATAAAACATTATAGTTCTTCCCTTTTCTCCCCAAAAGTAATTATAAATTTTATGTGTATTTTTTATATTTTTACTACATATGTAACCAAAACAAGATATGCTATTTTCTGCTTATGTGTTTGAAAAATTACATAATGCTATCAACCTATACATATTGTTCTTTATAACTTGCTTTAAAAAAAAAGCCCAAACATTATATTTTGAGGTCTATCCATGTTGATCTATCTATCTGTCATTTTATACATCATTTTATCTAGCTATGTGTGTGTGTATTTCATTTTTGCTGCTTTTTAAGTTTATACCAAAGTTCATCCATTTCTCTGTATGTTATTTTTGGGGTTGTTTCAAAGTTTGCACTATTACGGTTAATGCTGTAAAAATACTTTAAGTTGTATTTCCTTATGAAAACTTTGCTTGCGTTGTTTACATTGTTGTTAGATATGCACCAAAGAATTGAATTGCAGGATTTTAAAATTTCGTACACTTTCTTTATTCCAAGATATGCCAAAATGCTTTCATAATTGATCCTAATGATGTATAACCCTGCCAGCAATTAACAAGGTACCTAAATCCTCACCAACACTTAGTGTTACAGACTTAATTTTTGTTTTAGCCACTCTGATTGGTGTGAGGTGGTATTTTAATAACATTAATACATGTAAATATCTTGCCACAGGATTGTGTTAATTGGCAATTCAAGTTTTCTCTTTTGGTATTTGTTCACATATCTAGCTCATTTTACTATGTGGTTGTGTTTTTATCACATGTGAGAGTTACTTTATTATTTTTTTTAAGTTTTCTTAATTCTAATGCCTTGCATTTCTAATGTCTTCTCCCAGTGTGTGGTTTGTCTATATCCTTTGTGGTATCTTTAGTGCACAGAGATATCAATTTTGATCTGGCAAAATTAATTCATCTATTCTTTTATAACTCCTGATTGTTTAACACCTTAAGGCCACCAATATTCTTACTTTTTTACATGTAAATTTTAATTCTCTTGGAATTTATATCTGCGTGTATTGTTAAGAGTGTGATTTTATTTTTATTACTATTGTTTAATAAGTGAAGCTAATGTCCAGATGTCATTTCAAGAGTAGTCCGTTCTCTGATGATGTGTTTTCATTGCCTATTTTATCATTGAACAAATTCACCTACATGCACACTTCTGTTTCTGGGATTCTTATTCAGTTTCATTGATCAATCTGCCCTTTTCTACTCTATAATCACATTGTATGAATTACCATGGCTTTATATAAAAATCTTTATTTCTAATGGAGCAGGACCTCTTTGTTCTTTGCTTTTTCTCGCCACCAAACATGTTTGGCTAGTTTTAGAGCTTTATTCCCTTATATGGATTTAAAAATCAGTTTGTCAAAGTGTTTGAAAAATCCTACTGTGCTTTTGATTGGACTTGCATTGAATTTATAGATGCCCGTGGCATTTTGACTATGTCTACATAATACTAATCTATGAAAATAACAAAGTGGTACCCACCCTAGCCTTTAATGCTGAGCCACAAACAGCATGTATACCTCGCCTCCAAATCTAATGGGACTCTCGAGATGTGAACCTGTTTGAGAGGTACTTTAGAAAGAAGAGCAGGTGGTGTTTAAAAATGGAAAAGAATTCGGAGAGGATTCAATTTTAAAAACAGAAATAGGGAATGAGCAAAAAAATGTAACCATGGCAGGGAATGAAATGACATCTTATCAGCTTTGTGGATGGGGCGAAGGGGATACTGGGAGGAAATCACATGAGAATGCTAGTTGCAGTGTTTGACTCCTCAATGTCCTGAAATTGGAAACTTTTCGAGTATGTTTCAAAGTGGTAACCCTTTCCCGCAAATAACAAATAAATTAGTTTCAAAAACCACTGCCAAGTTCAAGCTCCAGAATATGCCAGTTTAAATGGCCTGTGCCAATGCATTCGTACACACCCCACTTCCCTCTGCCAGCTTCTCTGCTGATTGGATGCTGATGGATGGCGATGCTCTATTCCACTGCAGCACTTTATAAATAACAGAATGCTCTGATCTACAGCACAATGGCAATTCCTATTTTTGCAGCTATTGGACTGGCTGGAAACAAATGATTTCCCTAAGAGCAGGCCTTTGGATGGATATTGGGCTCTGGATCCATCTCTAAAAAATGTGTCAAGAAGGTATTAAAACAAGATGTATATGTTTTTACGAATGGGAACGTTTTAGGCACAAAGCATACTTACTATTTAAATATACTTATGCTGCCATAAGTGAAAAAAATAAATAAAATAAATTGATACCAGGGGAAATGTCAAGCACACTGAATATATTTGTTAGATAAATATTCCTGTGTGGCATTAACTAATGTTAGTATATTATCTCCCTGGTGTTTTCTCTTTATTCTTATTGCTGAAGAGTATTTGTACATGTTTTCACAGGCTTGTTAAAAAAAAAAAAAGATTCTATGACAGGATTGATACTATCTAGGTGAGACGTTTAACTTAATCCAAAATTTGACCAAAGTACACAAATTACCAAAATTTCAAGATTGCCTATTTACAGGGACATGGGCACCACTAAATTTGATGACATTAAATGTGAGTCAGGAATTCACATCAGCTGATAAGGAATCAGTTATAATGATGTCAGGTGGCTAGCTAGGTTAAAGAGACCCAAGAATAAATTCCACAAGAACTTTAAAATGGATATTGTAAGAATTGTAGGCTTTGGTGATTACTACAACGACAAAGGGTTACATTTTCATTTCGTCAAATTCTTCCATTTTACTGATGAGAATCAAGTACAAGTTCTTCTCTAATTCAAATACTACACCCAGGTCATTTTCATGTCATGGTGCATGCCTCCCTCTCCTGTACTGCAAAGATACGTCGTTTCTGCACACACGGAAGCCCTAACTCCAACCTGTAGAGGCCTCAAAATGCTTTGACTCTGCCACGCTGTCTTGCATACAGGCTTTTGCAAATGTTCTTTCAGTTGAACATGCTATCTCTTCCACCACCCAATCCACACTGATAACCTCCTACATTTTCTTTAAGAAAAATAAGAACTGGAAGCATTTATTGCATGCATGTTAAATGTCGAACACTGTTCTAAACACATGGCATCACTTTACTCATTAAACCCTCCTATTGAGCTGATAAAGTACATAATATTATCATCCCCATTTGACAGATGGGAAAACTGAGACTCTAAAATCTTAAGTAACTTGAACAAGAGCACAAAATCAGATTGGCAGATTAAAAGTCAGGCAATGTATTTCCAGGGCGTGATATTATAATCTCTATGTTACACTAACACCACAGATTCAGGTCATACTTCACTTACTCTTGAACCTCTACTTTGACCCAGGAACTCTCTTTCCTGAATACCCACAGGACCACTACATACAGCACCTTCCAAGGTGATTATTAATAGATTTCATTTTGGCTCTCCTACTGTGAGCTTCTTACAGGCACTAAATAGCATTACGTAGAATTGAGAGTTCAGACCTGGAATTCAAATCCAGGTCTGTCACTTACTGAAAATGTGACCTTGGCAGATTATTCACCTATCTGAACTCAGTTTTTCTCATCTGTAAAACGGGGCTAATAGCAGTTGTTTCATCATAATGATACATTAGAAGGATAAGGTACGTTAAGCACATAGTTGCTCAATGTAGATTAGCTGTTACAATAATTATTATCTGTATCTTCTACGTTTATTACCATCATACTTGTGGATGCATGTTTGTTAAATAAATAGGGTTATGAGAGTACAGACGAACCAGACTCTATTCTGAATGTACCAACTAGCGACACACTTGTTTTGTGAACTCTGGAGCTTAACCTTCAATATAGAGAGGCATCCCCTCTTTAGCTACAATATCCTCAGTTAAGGGTCCACTTTGGTAATACATTTGTCATCTTATCTTCATTGATGTATGAAGTCAGGCTACCTCGGATATTATTTAGGTCACAGAGAAGAGACATGTTTTTTAATGCACTGGTGTTTTCTGAACTGAAGGTAGGATGGACGTTGAGAGAACCGAGTCCTTTAAATAGGTCCCCGAAGCAGAGGGAAGGAGCTATTGTAGAGTGCTGATCTGAGCCACTGAGTTGCTGCATGACCTTCAAGGTATTATTCTACTTTTGCCCTAGAAAAAAGGAAAACAAAACTACAAAACTCTTGGTTCCCTTCATCCCTCACCCCTAGTGTGTCTGTGTATGCGTGTCTATGTGTGCAGAGATGTGGCCCACGCATCATCTTTGTCAATAAGGTTTGGGAGAGCTGGCTTAGCACTACAGCGGGTGGTAGGAGTCATAGTTTTGAAGCTTTTGCCTTTAAAAATATGACCTTTAGTTATAAAACTGGAACCTATATAAACAAACAAACATGCAAGCAAGTCAAAAAGGAATGACCTCCTCTCAACAGAATGAAGTTGTTCACGAGGAAACCCATTCCAGATCCAGTGTCAAAGCACAAGGCCTCCCTGGTATTCCCAGCACCAGTGATCCTGTGTACTTCGAAGTTATGATGAGTATGATGGTGAGATCAGACACCCAGATCAGTGAGGCACCCTCAGTGGAATTTTCTGAGAGTACTGGGTGAGGTCCCGTTAGTTACGGAAAGATTTTGTCAGCTAATGTTAGCATGTGAAGGAGAGACCCTTAGAAACGTCCATGACTGATCTTTTTTCCACATAGCAGTCAGAATAAACTTTTAAAATGAGAATACAGAACCATGCTGCTCTTTGAATCCTTCCCACAGCTTTCCACTGTTCATTGCACTGTGGAAGTTATTGCTATGACCTACAGGGTCCTCCATGATCCAGACCCTGCTTCCCTTTGCAATGTCTTCCACTCCTCTTCTAAGTATGTTTCCAGACCCAGGGGCCTCTTTCAGTTCCTCAGCGCACACAGAATTTTCCCACGTCAGGGCTGGAGCGCGTGCTGTTCTCTCTGCCCAGAACACTCTTTCTCCAGATGTACGCAGCAATGCTTTCTTCTCATCCTGAAGTCATCCTTTTAAATGGCTTCTCAGAGAGGCCTTTCCCACCATCTTCTCTGAGAAACTAAACTCCAAGAGGAACCGTAATCTACCTCGTGTATCATGTACAGCCAGCACTTAGCTGACTGTCTAGAGCACAGCGTCTGGGTAGATCTTCAACAGCACTTGTTGAATGAAGAATGAGTGAGTGAATGAATCACAGCTCTGCTCCAGCCGCATAGAAATCCATTAGATCACTCAGTCACAGATTGGAGGCCCAAGCCAAGAACTTCATATGTTTATCAGGGTCTCTCAATTTCAGACTCACCTTTTTCTCCTTGCTAAGGCAGAATGGTGAGTGTTGGAAGCCAATTTAGAGAAGAGCTTCAAGGGGCCGAGTCTCTGAATTCTGGTGAAGGTGGGGACTAATTGAATGTTTAATGTGTATTTGTATATCTGGGGGATATAAATTTGAGCCAGATGTGATCTTTTTCCTGTCACATTTTACAATTTAGGGTATGGGAGTGGTCCTTTAATAGATATGTCTAGCCTAAGTGTGGTAGACACACCAAGCACAGTGTGCAATCGTTCTACCGTGTGCTAAATGCTAGGCAGAACTACAGGTAGTACCGTCCCTTTTCCAATAGCACGTTGAAGGCAGTGATTCTGTTGTCTTTCTAATTTAACCTGTTCTCTATAAACAGTGGACTTTATGTACCTTTGGGTCTACATGCCATTCCAAAAATCTAGAGTAGGGTTGGTCAATCCACCTGTCTGCTGTTCAGTTAGTGATTAAGTCAGGAAGTGTTCTTTGATCTCCTACAAAGAACCAGGCACTGTTGCCTGGTATGCTGGTCCAGGGATATTGCTTTGAATAAGAAAAACTCCCTCCTCTTACAAAACCCTTACATTCATGTGAGAAAGACAGACATTAAATAAGAACTACAATGTCAGATTTTGAAAAGCATAATGATGGAAGGACAGTGATGAGATGCAGAACCCCTGGGGATTGGGGCTGGGTAACTTCAGGTCGGCTGATGAGGAGAGGCTTCCCTAAGCATATGACATTTGACCTGAGGCTGGAGGAATGACCATGAGCTGCCCATGGGAGAGCTAGAGGAAGAGGCTTCCATTCAGTGAGGGGCAAGAGTAGGGCTCCAGGTAGGGCAGAGTTGTGTGTGAGGGACTGAGGGAAGCCAGTGTGGCTGGGCCCTGGGAGGATGAGAATGAGGAAAGGCCACAAAGACAGATCATGTAGGGTCTTATGGGCCAAGTTTGAATTTTATTCTAAGAAAGAGCAAGGGGAGTCATTGAAGTGTCGTTAAGTGCAGGATTGACAGGATCTGATTTATATTTTTAGAGGGTTATTGCTGTAAAAAAAAAAGAGGCTATAAGGGGAGCATGAGTAAAATAAAGGACTAAATGGTCTTCGAGATTCCTATTAGACATATATTTCCATTTATGGTAACACAACTCAACCCAGCAAAAGTGTGTTGCATAACCTCCATGTGCCAAGCACTGTGAAGAAATAAAAAGTTAGTGCTGCTGGATTCTTGCAACATTATTACTAGGTTTTTCTATAGGGACACAACTGCCATATTTTTCAAAATTGATTCTTCATTCATTTTCAATTTCCTTTTCTTGATTAGCTAAATCGAAAGCAAATGTTTGGGGTCCTTTTAACCTACTCACCTCAAACCCTCGTTCTCTTTTTGAACAGATCTGTAATTTCCCAAAGTAGTGCGTGGCTGTGGCATATAGTACTTATCCCAAAGAAGCAGGTTCTGCTGGGGGTTCATGCTTGAGTCCATTTTTCTTATCTTTCTTAAATGGCCGAAGTTAACTGATTTGAAAGGGCCTCATTTTAAATTACATTCATTCAGTGAAAACAGAAATTAACACTTAGAGACATCTATATGCTAATGATTGTAGCTCAGGGAATTCACTTCTAACCTTTTCAAAAGGCGCTGGTAAAGAGCCATTTCACTTGAAAGCAACTTAGTAAAACTGGTAGATTAATTAAATACCATAAAATTTCTTTAAAAATCTTTATTTCGTTTATCATTTATGCCATTATTTTTTTCTTTTTTATGTGGGTTACCTTGGCTCAGATTGTGCCTTCTAGGACATAATATTTAGCAGATTATTTGACATGAATAATGCAAAATCCAGAGCAGGAATGTAATGCCAGGAGTTTGGAAGAGAGTAAAGAACAAAAGACAAACAAAGGAAATCTGTTTATCAAGGCCACCCCTAACTCATGTTGTAGCTTTGTGCAATTTTTTTTTTTTTTAAGTTCCTTTTCCCCTGTCAGTGAAGCCCTGGGGGAAGACACAAGCCCAGGCATGGTGAATGAAGTCAGGGTACAAATCCCTACTTACCTCTTCAGCCACATGCCCTCGTACAGAGAACAAATTGCACAGCTGTACATGAAATCCTTTAGTGGTGCTAGGCCTCCTGTCTCTATCTTATCTATATTTGCTTCTCTCTACTTATCTTCATCCATGATTCCATATATCTTTAAATTCTGTTATCAGGAAGAAGCAAGCTCTTCCCCAGTCTACCCCTGCCCTAAAGTGTTAACTCTGCTAAGGATTTGGGAGTAGGATGCATTTTGTTGAACTCTATGAAGAAGAGATCATGAACTTGAGCAAGGTAGCCCCTTAAAGGGATAGGTTAATTAAGTCAAAATAATGTTATTTTCACATCCAACATATTCCTCCTATCTTCTGAATAAGTAGCAACTTTTTAGGGCATGGGATTTTACAGTCAGACTTGCTTCTGAATCCTGGTTCCACCTAACATGGATTGTATGACTTTGAGTGTGTTATTTAACTGTTGGGGGCCCAGTCTCCTCCTCTGTGCAAAGGGTACAGTAAACTTTGCTGGGAGAATTAAATGAGAAAATGCATGTAAATTTCTTGGTAAGATACAAGTACAGGGTAGTACGTGAAGTGGTGAGGATAAATTGAAGAAAGAGACAATTGGAAATATTGCTGTCTTCAAAGCTGTGCTTCCCAAATTAAGCTGAGATAAGGGACCTCACATACGATATTGCATGACCCCTGTGCACCTGGGTGGCATAGTCGTTAAGTGTCTGCCTTTGGCTCGGGGCATGATCCCAGGGCATGATCCCAGGGTCCTTGGATCGAGCCCCACATTGGGCTCCTCAGCTGGGAGCCTGCTTTTTCCTCTCCCACCCCCTGCTTGTGTTCCCTCTCTCACTAGCTGTTTCTCGTTCTGTCAAATAAATGGATAAAATCTTTAAAAAAAAAAAAAGATTCTTTACCATGCTTCCCTCACACTTTACTTCTTGAGACATGTGTTCAAAAGTGGCACTCTCTAACTACTAAAGGGAATCATATCAAGAAATTCATCCATGGTATATTTATTTTTATTACCCCTACATTTTCTAATAACTGAAAAAATAGATACATTCTGACATTTATTTGCACTCATAAAACCTTCACCATGATGAAAATAATAAGCATATCCATCACCCCCAAAAGTTTCTTGGTGCACTTTAGTAGTTCCTCCCATTATCCTCCCTCCCTCCCTCCCATTATACCCCCACCAAACTTCCTCCCCACCCCAAACAGCCACTGATCTGCTGTTTGTCACTATAGATTGATTTGCATTTTCTAGAATTTTATATAAATGGAATCATACAATATGTACTTTCTTTTTTGGTGTTGTTTTGACCTGACTTCTTCCACTCAACATAATTTTTTGAAGTCTTATTTTCAAGGTAAGCATTTCAACCTCAATAAAGACATTTTTTTCTCCCTGAATAGCATCCATGCTGTTGTATGTATCAATAATTTATTCTTTTTTTTTTTTTTTGCTGAGTAAGTATTCTTTTTTATAGATATAACTTTTTTTTTTTTTAACCTATTCACCTGTTGACTAACACTTGGATTGTTTCCAGTTTGGGCTATTACAAAGACATTTGTTATGAACATGAAAATATAAGTATTTGAATGAACATAGGTTTTCATTTCTCTTGGGGAAATATTTAGGAGTGAAATAGCTAGATCATATGGTAAGTGTATGTTCAACTTTTAAAGTGATTGCCAAATTATTTTCCTAAGTGGTTGTGCCATTTCATATCATCTTCATCAGTGTATGAGAGTTCTAGTTGATCTATTTTTATCAGCACTGGGTACAGTCAGTCTTCTTTTATTTCAGCCCTTTAAAGAGTGATATAATGGTGTCTCATTCTCATTTCAAATTCTCTTCTATCATGTGCATCTTGAACACCCTTACAATTTCTTTGGTGAAGTGGAGACTTAAATATTTTGCTTCCCTTTTTATATCAAATTATTTTCTTGTATTTGAATCTTGAAAGTTATTTACATATTTTGGAAAGAAATCCTGTATCAGAAATGAGATTTGCAAATATTTCCTCCTTGTCTGTGGCTGTCTTTTCACTCTCTTAATGGTGTCTTCAAGGGAAGCTCTTGATTTTAATGAAACCCAATTTATCAATTTTATTTTATGGATCTTTGCCTAACTCCAGTTTACAAATTGTTCCCTGTCCTTCCTTCTAGAACTTTTATAGGTTTAGATTCTATATTTAGGTCTATGATCCCTTTTAAGTAAAAATTTTTATGTGGGGAGAGATTCAGATCGATGTTCATCTTTTTGGATATGAATATTCATATATCGTCCCAGTACCATTTGTTGAAAACTCTATTGTTTTCTGCAGTGAACTGCCTTTGTGTTTTTGTCAAAAATCAATTGATCATATATGTATGGATCTATTTCTGGACTCTCCATTCTGCTCCATTAATCCATTAGTCTATTTTTAAAGCCATGGTATATGGCTTTATACCAGTCTGCTGCTCACCATGCCATCAGTCTCCCCTTCTTTCAGGTAGTTCAACTGTACAACTCAGTTTAATTTTCTTTTAATGAAATTTAGCCATAATGAATTTAGCCCATGATCTAAAATGGGTCTAAAGCCTCTCTCTACCCTTTGCTAGTTTTGTTTCCCAGTTTTCATTTTTATTTGGCTAGTGGTTTTTTAGGGGGTGTGTGTGACAAGAAAACCTTGACAAACTGTTTTCTATTGCATACAAACCTGTAGAAAGTAGCATCAATCATCAAACTGCTCATGGTGGGGGTGGGGAGTGCCAGTGGAAAAATGAAATGAAGAACCCAAAACAAACACCAAACCCTCTCCAAAGGATTCCTGCTAACGACTGTGTCCATTTCTAAATTATATCTAATTTTTCTCTGTGTATACACAGAGGGAAAATGCTCACTTTTTTTTTTTCTGCTTTAGACCTGACATTAGGGGTTCTTGAAAGCAGAGACAGGCCAAAAATTCCAGGGCCAGGTCCAGTCGAGCCTGCTTGAGAACAGGGCTTTCTCAGGTAAGATTCCACTTGTAAATCCCAGCTGTCAAACTGTGATGAACAGAGCCTCAGAAGAGGGAAGAGCCAAGCCTCAGGGAGGAGTGAGGAGAGCATGTGTGTTGCACACTGTGAGGCAGGGAAGGTGGTTATCAGCCCTTTCAGAGGTCCAAGCTGATTGGCGAGCTCCTTGTTGACGCTAACGAAGCTATTTTTACCCTGATAGCTATATTATTCCCAGCAATTGTCATGGTTACATGGACAAAAGGAGAAGGTGAACGGTAAACTTTCTGAATAAAGGAGACAACATGAAACTGGAATCATTTAATCATTATTCTAACAACAAAAACAGGTCCTTTCTAGGATAAGTTAATGAACTCTGTTTTACCCCTGAGGCTATAATCCTCCACTAACATCAGTCTCCTCATCTGTTAAAATGAGGGGGTGGGACTGGATAATCTCTGAGGTCCCTGCCAGCACCAGAAATTCTATGATTCTACGATTATTTCATCTATTCGTGTCTCAGTGACTGGAGGTTTTGCATTCACTATATGTAGAAACAAAGGGGAATTTTCATTTGGGAAGTTTGAAATTTTATTTGTATCACAAGCTGGATTTCAAAAGACAGAGTTTGAACGAAAGGAATTGATCTCTGATCTATTTTGGACCACATATAGTAACCTGCCCATTTGATGACACGTTGTAGGGGGTTGGCAGGAAAGCAGTCAGAAAGTCCTGTTGGCCCTGTGCAATTTCAAATTCATAAGTTCGTTCTTCTCTCAAGGAGAATAACCTGATATCTGTGCTAACTCCGATCTTCTTTCAAAATGGTTCTCAAACACAATTTGGCAGAATGCGTCAAGCTAAATGTGGTAGACGTGTTCTCACTTACCACTTGTCAAAACCGGGCCTGATCACGCCGAGATGCTCATCTCCTGCCTCGAGCAGACCCTATGGAGACATTAAGAGAATGCAACAGGATTCTCTCAGACAGGAATCCATAGGCAGATTACTAAGGTTGCTACATATCTGGGCCAAAAAGATAGGACTTTATTTAACTCTTGCTTTTTCATAGCATAGAATTTGCGGAGAATGATCATAATGCTGGAATCAACTACCTGAAAGTGTTAGCTCATTAATTCCCAATCTTCATTCAGAAAATCACCTAAATTTCTTCTAGTCCACATACCAGTAGGAAAAAGGCCCCAAACTTTACAGTTTATGTATACAGTGTTTGTCTTGGCATAGAGAAGCTTCTGTAGCTTGGTTCTCAAGGAACTTACAATCTGCTCGGAGAGAGAAGATCTGGTGAGCAGTGAACAACAGCCAGTGCCCTTGGTGGAGGGCACGGGGATAGGATAGGAAATGTTCCTGTGTCAGGTGCTTACTGTGTACCAGGTACTGGGCGTAATTCTCACTGCGAGACCCTATTATTTCTGTTCTATGGATTAAAACACTGAGTCTCAAGGGATTAAAAAAAAAGATACCATGGTTGCCTATCTAGTAAACTTCTTATCAGAGGTTTGAATCCTGGTTCATCTGACACAAGGCCTGGCCTATTTTCTCAGCACCACGGACAGCAAATAGGTGTCCTCTCACCTGCTGATGCTGAGTAACTGGTGGAGCTAATTGGAGTGTTGATTGAGAAAGTTTCTGAAAGGACATCTGGGATCAGAGGGAAGAAGTGTCTTGGTTTATTTGTGATACAGCGTGGATTCTCAAAATTTCCCATATTTGCCCTAGGACCTGCTGGGGTGTACCACGATTAATGCAGGAATGAAAAGAAAAAAAAAAAAAGTCAGCCGAGTGTGCACATTCAGGGGAAGTTCCTTAGAAATCTGGGAGACCAGCCGGCCTTGATAGACGGGTAGAATTTGGACAGGCGGACAGAGAGCAAACCAGTACTCCAAAAAGAGTTTGAGATGTGAAGCAACAAGAAAGCAGACCTTTAAGGCAAAGAAGGCGTAATTTTTATGAGACAGAGACACTTGCCTTCATGTCTGTGTTAACCACCGGGCGATGGAACACAAGTAGATAATTTAAACTGGTTCAAAGCCTTTTCGCATTTACCCTGCTTGAACAATCTCTCTGTGTTTCATTAGTTGCCAATAAGTTATCTCTTTGTTTCTGTGTTTGGTTTTATGGATTCTATTGTTGGGCTGATGAGAGCACAGGGAAGCCATGTAATGACAGGGGGAAGCACTGGCTGGGGGAAAGAAAAAACACTTTGAAGCAGTGGGGCTCCCAGGCTGCGTCTGGGCACAATGCCAGCTTTTCTGTAGCTGAAGAACTTGCCATGGAAACAGCTGGCAATGGCTACAATTCACCTGTAATAAAGACAAGCAATACCACCACTCAGCACACTAATCAATGATTTAATAATTGTGTCAATGAAACAGATTATTTGGTGGGCCCTGGGGGATTCAAGTCCCCTCCTGCAGTTATATGCAGCCTTTGAGCATGGTCTGGTCTTCCTCAACAGACATACACATTTCCCTCCGGTACTTTCATTTTAAGACTCTTCCTGTTACAACTTTTATACCAAAATATATTGAAACATCATATACTCCTTAGACTAGTGTTTATTGACATTTATGGAAGTGTCAGGAAATTCCAGTGAGCGAGTGGAGCCTTTCCCCACTCTGTCTATCTAGGTTTGGAGAATCTGTCCCTGGTGGCAGCACTGTCCCCTTGGGGGTCGTAGAACATCTTCTCTTCAAACAACCTGCCGCTTCTCAGGATGCATCATATTTTGGTCTGACTGAGGGGGTTCTGCCAGAAAGAGGATATGTTCGGTTCCGTTGCCTGTTGGATTTTCTCTTTTTCTCTGTGATACTGTGAGTCGTTTCAAACCCAGATGAGGTGTTATCCAATCATAAGTAGGGTTTCCTACAGAAGATCTGGATGACCTTTTCCACCCAACTTAACAGTAGTCAAAGGAACAAATGCCATGAAATGTCAGGACACAGATTTTCGGCTTGTCCTGGAATGCACAGTGGGCTGCTGCATGTGGGGCAGTGCAGGATGGCTGGTGGTCACCGCCATTCGCGTGAGCACATTGCTGCCAGCTCCCCCTCACGGGGTTTTCATAATGGTTTTCCATCTTATCTTCTTCATCTCACACAAAATGATTTAATTGACTGTCATCCAAGCTCTCATATGTCAGTTAGACCTAGTAGGTTTTAGGAAACTGAGCACTAATGATACTGAGTCAGAGAGAATTAGGTCTTCCCTGGTGGTGAACCTATCATGACATTGACTTTTATGAGAAAAAAAAAGGGGGGACCTATGCCATTGTGTAAGCGGCTCTTAAAACTTGTTCGTAGGTAGGCAATATCTCAGATAGGGCCTCAGATAGGTTTAAACAAAATCAGACCTTCCCCCCACCAGCAAGGTAAACAGGCTTAACATTTTATAAAGAGTCGGCTCTGGGTCCCCTTCTAAAAGCCAGGTTCCAGTTATTTGTTAAGCATGCCAAAGTCCTGCAGTGCTGGGATCAGACTGCCTGGCCCCAATTGTTGGTGATTCCCTTTATAATTTGAGCATTTTTTTGGTCTGTTATTTTGAACTCTGGACCCTAGTGCCCATTTGGAGGCAAACAGAAAAGTCCCACTCAACATTCTGATATGTATAATGGCCCCAGGCAAGTTTTCCATATCTGGAAATACATTTGTGTTGTATTATTTTAAAAACACCCCTCTACTGTCACTCTCCTTATCCCTGGTTTACCCTGAGCTCCATTAATTAAGGGCCTAATCTGTGAGAATATTGTGGCCCTTTTAAGAGTATATGCATTTTAATGGGTTTGCTTAAGGTCTGAAAAAGATTCAAGACACAAAGGACTGAATCGATAATGGTGGGATTTCAGGCAGTATGACAAGCATTGAGGGATATACTTTTGGCCAGAGGCCCTGCCTGACTCCATTCAAATTTCACAAAATAGGCAGTTGTCTCTCCATAAGCAAATGAACAATATCCTTTTCTTCTTTTTTCCCTTCGTAATTTTGACATAAGCTATGCAGGGGAAAGCAGGTACTGGCTGGTGTATCCATTATGTATGGGGGCCAATTTTATTAAGGATCTAGGAAATCCCTCCCTTAGTGGCATATTTAGAAAGTACTATTGGCATCCCGTCCCTCTGTGTTACCAGTGAATGACATGTCCATGTCTTGATGTCTGATCTTAATTATTCACTCTCTGTCATTTCCAGAGACCTGAGATGGCTTTCGTCTGTGCTGACACATGAAATATAGCAAAGAGCATTAGTAGATTCCAAATATGACTATAAGAACAGAGAAGAGAAATTATATATGTGTATATACAGGTCTATAATGTACACACACATGTATACATACACACTTACATGCCTATATTTGTACATATATGTATATGTGTATAGCTACAGATATAGATGTATCTATAGCTACATAGAGACGTAAAGGTTGATCCACAAATCCAATTTAGTGGCATCCAGCATGTATGATGAAAGCACCATCTCATTCATACATGTAAGAAACCACAGAGACTTTTCTTTCCTGGCCATTCCCCAAAGAACACACCGGAGTATTCAAATATTATCTATTAATATTTATTCAATGTTCCTATTATATAATTTGTAGAGCATTCCTTTGAGGATAAAATGAGACAATAGATATGAAAACCTCCTGAAGATCGTAAGTTGTAAACTGAAAATTATATTTCATCATAATTATGACTGTTTATTTTCATGTTAACCATTTGGTTTCAAGTTTTGGACTACAACTTCCTACTGATGTTAGTTGATTTTCACTGTGAGTGCCAGAAATGGGACAATCATCAAAAAGGTACAAACACAGCGAAGCAGAAGGAACAATGAATGCCAAGGAGATCGAGTTTTATTCCCAGCTTGCTGGTAACAAATCTTATGCTTTGGGCAAATCATTTAACCTCACCAAATCTTTGCATCCTTATCTTCAATATAAAGGGGTAGTTCAGCCAGTATCCCATCCAGATTCAATATTTAGGGATCCTTGGGTAACCCTTTAAAAAAAATAGGAAACTTCTCATCAGAGAAAGTTATAAAGTCTTTCCTTCCACCGGAATAATTAGCTTTGGTCCAGGTCCCATAACATGTTAGGTTGTAAGAATTTGGCAAAACTGAAATATTTTACAGAAATTGTTTTAATGCCAAGAGGCTGTTATCAGTTGTATTGCTGCCAGGACATTATAATGTGTGAGATGAACCAGTTTAAAAAAAAAAAAAAGATAAGAACACAAACAAAAACAAAAGCGTGGGTGAAATCTTTCACTGCTCTTGAATTTTTGATGTCAATCTGATTTGTCTGACTCCAAAGAAGTAGTCAATGAAAATTTTTTTCTTTTATATTTTCCCTTCCTTTCCTTCCTTCCTTCAAGAGCCTTGTTTCATATAGAAAAACAGGGTCAATAGAGTCAATGTTTGTAGTTAATTTGGATGGTATGGGCCATTTCAATTGGTTGTCAATAACCTTCTGGGAACCCTTCTTAGGCATTCTCATCTTTTGTAGAAGATAAAGGGACGAGATAGAAGAAAATTACAGAGGGAAATGTATCTTCAGTGGTCTGCTGGCAGGTAGCCATAGCATTCCTCTGTTAAGTGCACATATTCTACATCCAAACTATGCCAATGTTTGATTTTCCCCTGATACCCTGACATTCTGTAAACAGTCTGCGGCCTTTGTAATTTCTCCATTTTAATTTTAACTGCCTTGATAAATTAACTGGATTAAACCAGTTGTAGAAAAAAACAGATGCAAACACCTCCTAAGGTCTTACTAATACAGTGATGTTTGATCAGCAATCTGAAGCCAGTGAAAGAGCGAGCTCCGGTTCACATCTATGTGGGCGAAAAGCAATTCAGGCTGAGGGAGGATTAAGTGTCAAGGCCTCGGGACACTTCTCGAGGCCAGAGAGTGCCTGGTTGGAAAAGAGCAAGAATGCCGAAATGCCTGGTGATAGCGAGGGAGCAGAGAGTAGTGGACGATGGGAAAGCTGAGGCAGGGCAGGCAGATCTTGTAGGACTCGGTCGACCATCGTCATGAAATCGGGACTCACTGGATGATGCGGACAGCGGAATGACTTGAAACAAATGATGTCGAACGGAGTATCTCTGGCAGTCAACAGCGCTGTTAGGAGGCAATTAGAATAATCTAGGTGATGGGTGAGGGTACCTTGGAACAGGCGGTAGTGGTGGGGACGAGGAACAATAGCCTGGATCTATTCTGACAGAAGAGCTGATATATTCTGTTGATGGATAAAATAAGGGGTATGAGGGAAAGGGAGAAGTCCAGGATGGCTCAGAGGTGATGGCCTGAGAAACCCAAACTATGGAATTGCTGTCAACTGAGATGAAAGGATCAGGACTTTGTTTGTGGACCAAAGTTTTTGACGCCCATGTGAGAAAGAAATTTTGGTAGACCCTTAATCAGTACACTTGTACTGGGTAGCTATTTTCATTCATATTTAAATTCAAGAAAGAAGTTTAGGAAATGGAAAAAAAAATCCAGGATTAGCCCCTTCTCTTGTTTTCATTTATTCAATTTATTTAGTTAGTTAGTTGATATGTACTGTAAACTCGTACACATTATAAGTTAGGTACTCTGTGCTGTGAGAGACAGAAAAATGTTCAAATGAGGATTATACTATCAGCATGCATATAACCTAACCGAGCATGGAAGTATGTGTCATTGGCAGAAGTAAGGTGCCACGGTGTTTGGGTATACCAAAGTGACTATGAGGTGTTCACATGTGAGACAGCCTTAAAAACGGGTTGGCCCTTTACATTCCAGAAGGAAAGTCAGTATATCATCAATGCCAGAAAGACTATGGAAGGGGAAAGGAATTTTCTTATTTGACTTTGTGAACTTCCTGCAGGTAATCTGGAAGAACAATCTTCACCAGTCTTTCTTAAGAAGTTTTGAGCATTAAGCTCTAAGGCTCATTGTATGTAATTAATTTACTTATCTCACATGCATCTAGAAAGCAACTAGCTATGTAGCATCGGTGGGAGAATGAGAAAATTGTTCCATGGTAGAAAAAGGCTGATCTAGTGAATATGGATCCTAAATTCAAGGTTATATTTAATGAGTACAGGATATCTCAGCTTCTGGTCAAACTTTCATATCTAACCCAGAAAGCAAATAAGATGAGGGGTACACACCTGATGTCTGCTGAGCTCGACATCAGGTAAGAGGCTATAGAGGTAAGTGAAAATGGCGAAAGGAAGAAAAGAAATTGCTCTTACTCCTGAGGCTCATATAATCTAATTGGGAAGACAAACACAGGGACAAGTACACGAGAACAGCTTTACAGCACAGTCTAAATATTGACCAGTGATATCATAGTCTTTGAGTGTGGACAAAGGGTAGGGTGGTAATTTGTGTCAAGGAATAATCAAGGTTGGCTGGGTTGAAGCAGAGAGGATATCCTTGAGGGTCTGAATCTTAAGAAAATATTGGCGCATCATTGATTAGTCAATTAAAAAAACCTGAATTTGAGCATGGATTTTATGAGCTAAGCAACCGAGCCTTTATAGGAACACTGATATTGAGATGGCTTTCCTTGATTTTCAGAATAAATCTTCATGTACAAAAAGTCTTTGCTTCACTCATGTATGTGCTTCTCAAGCCTGCTGGATTTTCCTCTCCCGAAGACTGACATCTGTCTAATACTTGAGTTGTGAAAAATGTCCCCTTTGATAGACTCTTCTGTTGACAGTTATAAAAATTTCCTTGTGGCGATCACTGAGGTCTGCCTTCTCAAAATGAACACTCTAATATGATGAAAACTTGGAAGGCGACGCAGGCTCCCATAAAAAGGCAAATTCCTCACCCCCAGCGTGTGGATAACTGCATGATAAAGCTCTCCCTCGTGGGATGTAGGACTTGGTCAGGGATTTTGAGGTACCACTGTTCGGACTCAGCAGGGTGCATACTCCTCGGAGGGCTCCATGCCAGTCTAGAAATATCCTCACACACTGAAGACAGCAGGAAATCCCAGTGTATTTTCCCAGTACCCGTTGGTGGAGTGTGTTGCCAAAACCAACGCTTTGTAACGGTAACGTCTTGAGGTGAGATGTGAGAGGGCAGGTACCATGCAGGTGCAGGTGGAGGAGGCGAGGTTGTCAGGCTTTCTGAAGGCACGTCGAGGGAGGCTGCGATAACGTGACAGCGCCCCGTGCTACCTGCACGCAGCACAGTGAAATATCACAGAAGTGATGTGGGGCATGTAATGAGTCGGGACTGAAAACTTTAATTAGCTTGTAGGGCTTTTTATTATTTTATTTTTTGTTCATTATATTTTCTGCTCAGTCTCTGTGGATGTTCTGCATTTTCATCATCAAATGACGGGCTGGCTATTTTTGTCAAACAAGAAGCCTGAAACCATCAAGTCTGAGTGCAGAGACGGTCTGCCCGCTCTGTCAACAGGATGAAAGTGAGTCTCGGGCTTTTTTAATTACAAGGATAACATGTTCGCTCATCTAATAATGAAGATGGTTAGCAATTTTAAATTTTAATAATCAATTACTGAAAGTAATTCTCCATTAAACCACAAGAGAGCCATTAAATCTCAAAAGATGGAACATGCTGTATGTAACAGTAGCAAATTTTCTATTTTTAAATATCATTAGGGAATATCTGATTGTTTCATTTCTCTGCATTTCTTTTACCTTTTTCCTCATGCAGACCATCTCATTTTCCGCAGGAAGACAGCACATGATCTTATAAATAATAAAAGAAAACCCTTGCAAGACTTGATCCAGGGGTGTGAAATATGTGCTAAGAATGTAATTTATTTCAGTCTGGGATATTTTGACTGAATAATAAGGAAGGTGACTAATTAATATTATACTATGCTGTGGGCAAAGCAGCACAGTGGGCTAATCCATGCTCCTTCACCTCTGGAGACCCGCATTCAAGCCTGAGAGGAGTTGCAATGGCAGAGCAGGGTTTGGGGGATGGGAGGGGAAGGTGTCAGACGTCTTTTCCTGGCTGTGAAGACCCCTGTCCATATTCCAAAATCACCCTGAACATCAGCCTCTGCTCTGAGGAGACAAGGGAAAAGACAAATGATTGCTACTTGGCTGTGACAATTTGGCCGACTTCTATGTCAGGGGGAGATAACTCCGTGACAGCCTCAGCCGTGCCTCAGCCGTCCCGACTGTAGCCTGCTCCAGCCCTCGTGCTTGCATCCCCCACTTAACACTTGGATGGAGTAAAGGAAAAGGTGTGTGTGTGTGTGTGTGTGTGTGTGTGTTCAGGTGGGATATTAGACAGGGGTGGGAGCCCGATAACGAGATGGCCACAAAATAGTGATCAGTTAGAATCAAATTAGCCTCGGTCTCCATTAGAAGCAGCTGACTCTCTTTCTGCAGTAGCCGAAGCTCAAAGAGCGGAAAGGTACCGTGCTTTATTTCTAAGGCGTTCCGTTAGCTTTCAGACAATGGGAAGGCCACTTACGATCTAACCAGTAGGGCTACAGTCTGCACCGGCCCCCCAGACTCCGTGTGGTCTGTGGGAGGCTAGGAAGTGGGCTGACCCTAGCGCCGGAAGCCACACGGCCCGAGACGAGCTTCTCGCCATCTAGATTGTTTTTCCGCTGGCAGCTGTGCCTGTGTTTCCAAACTGCGCTGGCCTTTCTGGGGTGCTGGGAGTCCCGGGCTCCCCCGGGGAAGGGATAAAGCAGAAACTCTGCCAAGCCAGGCAGGGTGGGGGTGGGGAAGGGGATGTCATGGCATGGATAAGTAAAATGCAGCTCCTGTGTACTTGTTCACTGGAAATGTCAGGTGTCTAGATACTGGGGGGCTCCTGTTTCTCTCCCACTCTGCTACTTGGACTTTAATCCTCATTACGACAGTGCGGCAGGAGAAGCTGGTTTGGCGGTAGAGCGGAATGTTGGTTCTCAACCTCGGGATTTCCCCCAGGTGACCTTCAGAACCGGCCCCCGCACGCGGAGAGCAAGGAAAGAAGGAAGAAGGAGACAGGCGCCTCCAGGCGGCAGGTGGCAGTGTTCGTAAGTAAGCGCACGCCCAAATGAGGCTTGTCTTAAGACCTCTGTACTCACCTTGCAGAATCGTAGTTTACGAAGAGGCCTTAATGGGGTTCAGCCACACAAGCAGTCCAGATGGTCCCAGTAACACGTTACTCTCAAGGCTGTGTCCTTGTAGTGGCTCCTAGTGTGGGAATGGTGGGTGGAACACGCATTCCAGGGGTAGGTGGGGGTAAGGAGCCTCTGCTCTGATTGCCCGGATCCAGGTCGCATGTCAGCGGGGGTGGGGGGGTGGTTATGACCTCTCAATGACCTCCTCTGGCAGGCGAATGTAATCTACACTGGATAATTTTTGTCTCTGCTAGCACATCTCAGAAGTGACTTAGAAGAATAAGAAACTGTTAATGTTTGGGTTCTGATGTGAATCCCAATTAGCTAGCTATGATGACGAATCCATATTCTACGTATCTACTATTGGTATGTGTAATGGGGCGTGACAGTGATAATATATTGTTCTATGGTTTTGTTTATTTATTTATTTATTTGAGTCAGAGGGAGCCAGAGAGAGAGAGGGAGGGAGGAAGAGAGAGCACGAATGGGAGGAAGGGCAGAGGGAGAGGGAGAAGCAGACTCCCTGCTGAGCAGGGAGCCCTACGAAGGCTCAATCCCAGGACCCCGAGATCATGATCTGAGCAGAAGGCAGACACTTAAACGACTGAGCCACCGAGGCGCCCCGAGAGTGATAATATTTTATTTAACTTTGAAACATCTGTTTACTTTCCCAGATCACCAGTCATGGGTTATTATGAGTGGACTATTATGAACTCTCATGATTATTAGGAGTGGCTACATCTTACGTTTCGTCAGAAAAACTTAGCACTATTGAATGACTGTGGCATCCTATGGAGAACTTCAATCTTCCATCATAGAGTTAAGAGCTCCTGGTTTCACAGCCCCAAAAGCCCTCTTTGAAAGGCTCTCTGCATTTTTTAACTGGGGCAGAAAACCCCTCGCCTCTGCATGACTAGGCGGAGTTTGAGGACCAGAAATCCTTGCGGCAGTCACATCAGTGGAATGAAAGCCACTTTAGTGAGTAGTTCGGCTTGATATCTTCGTGCATTCTTACATGTTCTTCCAGATCTCATTTTCTGCAGAAACAAATCTGGTCCTTCAAAAAGACACAGAATAGGAAGCACTGGTATTTTTTTTTACCTCAAATCTATCTTTAGAGACAAATTACAGCTTCTGAGACTGAGGTTTAGTGAAGCAGCTATCCGCGGGGCATGTATGTTACTTCTGTAATGGGTGTAAAACTACAGTGACCCAGGGCGTGGAGAATCTAGCTGCACGCTGCCTGCTAGCTTTGTGTGGGCTGTTCTAGATTGGTCCCCGGGGCTCAAGCAGGTAAGTGAGCGACATACAGTGGGGCTTCAGCAATTCGGTTTGGAGGTCGGGCTGAGGATTCCCTCCCCTAGGAATCTTTACTACTTCAGAGTGGGAGAGAGTCAACTCTTTGTGGCTTCCCTAAGGAATGTCTGATACTCCACAGACCGTTGGCGGGAAAGGGCGATGCCAAATCCTGCCAACTTCCCTGGTGCTGTTTGGATTGTTCCGTGGAAGTAGAAAAAGTCACGCACGGCATCAATGAAGGCAGGATTCTCTCCACAGAGAAGATGGCAAAGTCAGCAGGGGGTCACTCCAGAGACTTCTGCTTGCTGAGAAGCAGAGAACAGAATAAGGGCAATGCCTGAGGGAGGTTAATCTAACACCCAGTGGAGAGATAGGCAATCAGGTCACTTTGCTAGAAGGCTCAAGGCTCGAATCATAGAAAGTTAGGGGAAACATTTAAGAAAACTCTAGATGTGGGCTCCCAGATTACAGATAAGAATTGGAATGACTGGTGAAGATCAAAGAGGTCGAGAGCAGTCTTACTTACACCCAAACTGAAGACCTCGGATTCAAAGCACTAGGTTTACTGCACTGTGAGATTGCGTACAATGAGGCAGATGATTTTCTGACGAGTGACAATGCAGCAAGAGTGTGATGTGATGGTGAGGGTGTGGGTTTTGGTGTCAAACAGTGCTGGGTTTGAGTCCCACCTCGGCCACTTATTGGCTCTGTGACTTTAGGCAATTTATTTAACCTCTTTAAGACTCCTTTTTCTTATCTGTCAAGGGGATGTAAAAGTAGGGCAGGCTTTCTCAACTTTGGCATTGTTGCTATGCGGGACTGGATAATTCTTCATTGTAGGGGCTGTCCTGTGCTGAGGGATGTTTAGCAGTATTCTCTGCGTCTGCCCACTAGATGCTAATATCACACCCCCCCTTCAAGCACTGACAACCAAAACCGACTCCAGTCATTGCAAAATGTCCCGTGGGGTCAAAATAGTTCTGGTTGAGAACCACTGCAATAGTGTAATAGTGGGAATAATGAAGATCTAGGTAAAGCACTTGGATTTCGTATCTGGCATGTAATAATCACTCAATAGATATTAGATATTATTTTTACCCATTGATAAAGATGTGGGCAGTATTTTTATTAGATCCTAAATAATACCATTATTAGGGGATACTATTTACTCTCTCAGACCACGTGTGAATAGTCTTAGTCCAGTGTTTCAACTGGACTTGCTGTTGTTGCTTTGAACAAGGGAAAGCAGGTTAAAAAAAAAAGCCACTTTTTTTCTGTGTTCACATTCTTAGTCCACGTACACTCTGCAGATACACTCACGGCTCATGTGGTAGAGGCTTTGTAAAACTGTAGCTGCATGATTAATTGATTAAACATTGCAGTGTTCGTAGCATATTCTGAGGGAACAATTACAAGTTCCCCAATGTAATACACATCTCAATGTTGAGTAGCTGCCCACAATATTCTTATTTGGAAAGACACTCGTGACAGTTATATGTAGGTTTCTATTAAAAATGTGTTCATATTGTTTCTGAACCACGGAATATTCACTTGTTTTGTTGACATAATCTAAAGAAGAAGGATGATATTCATTTCATCCTATCTCATTTGGCTATTATTTGATAGCATGTAAAACAATATAATCAGTCAAAATGAAATTCTAGCTTCTTCTTGAATTCAGTGATTAAAAACAAACCATATAGCAATGATCCATTGAGTCTTGGTTCCACATCAAACTCCCACCATTTTCTCAGCAAAAGCAAACTTCAGTTGGCTGATAAGAATAGGCATGACTAAACAAGGTAATTTCTTCCTGCATTAATCTTAAAGTCTTCAAAAGTCATCAAGGTTTTATTTCTTTGGCTCCAGATTGAATTGTTGAGTTTTGCAGACGGCATTACAAGTTACACAAGGGAGATTAAATTGAAACAAAAGACACAATTTCTGTTAAGACATTAAAGAGGGCTGGAGGAAAATCTAGAGAATATATATGTATATATGTGGTTTTTTTAAAAGAAAATTTGGAACTAATAATGACCACCTTTCAACTTGCGTTGAAAATATTTTAGCTCAGTTTTCTGATTTAATTTGTTTAGAGTGAAACTCATAGAGTAATTTATGGAATAGTGATTTGACAGATACTTTAGGCAACACTTTAGACAAAGAGTGTCTTAGAATTAGATTTTTGTAAACTGTAGGAAGCAAACTGAGGGTTGCTGGAGAGGAGGTGGGTGCGAGGATGAGGAAATTGGGTGATGGGCATTAAGGAGGGCACGTGATGTAATGAGCACTGAGTGTTATATGCAACTGATGAATTACTGAACTCTACATCTGAATAATGATGTGCTATATGTTGGCTAATCGAATTTAAACAAAATTAAAAAAAAGAAAACACACAAAAGAATTAGATTTTTGTTTTCCAAATTGCAAAAGCAGTGTGAAGAACCAAATCAAAACGAAATTGTTTTTATTTTCTTTTAAATCTGTGTTGCATGATCTTTGAGGCTATCTGTCAAACACCTTCCCTCAACTTTCTGGCTCTTGTTTCTGCTACAACTTTATCAGCCTCAAATCTACATTCTCATGCTTTCCTGTGTTTTCTCTTTGGACAACCATCTTCTTCACTTCTCTGATGTTCTGGGTCAAAACCCATCCTTTCAATTGTCTTTTCTAGTTACACCTGGGTGCACTGATCATGCCTTTCTTCCACATCTCCTCATTACTTACGTGAATGATTTTTACTATATCATTTTGCACTGGTTTGTATATTGCTTAGCAATTTTGTGCTGGTTATCTGTGTTTCATATCTTTCCAAGTAGATTGTTATATCATGGAAAGCATAGACTGTCTTTGACTTTTATCTTTTCTCAAACTTCCGCCAAGGTGTTTTGAATGTATAACAAGTATGTGTTGGATGAATTAATGAATACTGTCCTGAACTATTTACAAGTGAGTTTTTATGGAAGGCCTCTTATTTAAGTGCTTAACATTATGTGATGTATCTATTTAATAACCAATAACAACATCAAAAATACCACTTAATCAGAATGATGCACTGGTTTAATCTAGTCTAATTCTCATTTTACAGATGGAAAAACTGAATGGATAAATGACTCAATTGGTATAAACTCAATGGTCAGCCCAGAAGGATATTTCCACCCATAGCCCACAGTTTTCACCTCTTAGTGCCAGTAGTTAAATATTGCCAGTGGAAAGATACACTGATTTGAAATAAATACAATGGGGGACTCCTGGGGGGCTCAGTCGGTTAAGCATCCAACTCTTGATTTCGACTCAGGTCATGATCTCAGGGTCCTGGGATGGAGCCCCGAGTGGAGCTCCACACTCAGCAGGGAGTCTACTTGAGAATTTCTCTCCCTCTCCCTATACCCCTCCCCCATTCTTGGGCTCTTTCTCTTTCTCTCTCAAGTAAATAAATAAATCTTAAAAGAAATAAATATAATGGTGTCAGGTCACCTTGCCTTTTGCTAATGGGCACTATATAGCATGCTGGACTTAAGCTCATGCTTGAGAAGCATACAGGTTGTAGACCAAGGACTGGCTTTGCCACTCCTGAGCCCAAAGAACTCAATTGAGTAAATTAAACTCCCAAGCTTGTTTATTCATCTGTAAAATGGGACTAATAGTTGTATTTACTTCAAAGTACCAAACACATCTGATATAGATTGCATGGCATATAAAAAACTGTTAGTGATTTTTACCTATAACTATTAATACTTTAGGGCCATATAGTTTTAAAAGAATTTCCAATTATATTCATTTAATGTACTTTATAGATTTACATATGGATATCAATCCATATATTTTACAGTATACTTTTAGAAATGTATATCTTTCTATACAACTCTGTCAATATCTCCAGGAAAATTTCTCCTAATTATAGTTTTCCCTAAATTGACTTGTGAAACAAATTCTGAGTTTTCAGTTTAGGTAATTTTGATGTTATAGGTACTTTTGTTTTCATTTTTACTTTTTTTTTTTAAGATTTTATTTATTTATTTGACAGAGAGAGAGAGAGAGACAGCCAGCGAGAGAGGGAACACAAGCAGGGGGAGTGGGAGAGGAAGAAGCAGGCTCATAGCGGAGGAGCCTGATGTGGGGCTCGATCCTAGAATGCCGGGATCACGCCCTGAGCCGAAGGCAGATGCTTAATGACTGAGCCACCCAGGCGCCCCTTTGTTTTCATTTTTAGGAGATGATCTTCATTTTAAAAATAGCTGTCAACATTCTTAAATTACTTAACAGTTTAGTCATATACCTCCTTGAAGAATTACCTTTTTCTTTCAAAAAATGAAATGATGTAAAATAATACTGAGATAAATTGCTTATTTTAGTTTTATGTAGCGCAATATTTTATAGCTACTTCTTTTAAAACCATAGATTGAGTACAAAATTCACATGAGGACAAAACTGTACATTTCTTTTATGAATTTCATATCTTATCTGTTTTAATTTCAACCCACACCCCTTTTCTCAGATGATTGGAAAAAATAACTTTCTGGAAAATGTGTTACATACTATTAATTTTTTAAAGTATTTGCTATTATCTAAAATCAAACTAGCACAAATGTCTTTTCTTGGTCACAAGCAGATTTGAAGTATGGCTGTACCAGGGCAAACTCCAAGTACCTATTCTACATAAATTGATCTCCCAAAGGAAAATGCATTATGCTTATAATTGAAGTTATCATTTCTAATACCACCATTAATGCTGATTGAATCTTGAATTTGTGTTGGGATCATTTATTTGAAGACACTATATCTCTTAAAAATTCATGTCAAGTACACCCTATAAAGGTTAATCGACAGTCTTGGAGCTATTTCTTAGGCTTTGGCAACCTAGAGAAGGTCAGATTATGAATCTATGCAAAAATAAGAGACTATTTTTTTTTTAATGGGTTGAGGGCGATATCTATTTAACAGAAAGATAGGGATTGGTAAATTAGATTAAGGTTTTAGTTTTTAAATATAAAGATTTGTAGATCTGTTCACAATATCATTCTTTTTAAAATTCATTTTATTTTGTTAAAATTAGAATTTTTATTTTAAAGCCATCTCTCCTACTGTACGTACGGTGAGTTCTGGGAATAAGTAAACTCCTCCAACCAGTCCATTTCTTTGTCTCTCTCATCCTGTTTTGTTCACCCCCTTTCCTAGATAGGTAGGTGCACCATTACTATCTACCCAGTTGCTATATTTAGAAACTTTGGGGGAGAGTCGCTCTTGATGCCTCTTTTTCTCCCCTTTTGCCATATCCAGTCAATCTTCAAATGCTGTGTATGTCTTCTCAAAAATAACTACAGAAGATAAGGAAAGCATTGACATCTGTTTATTCTTCCTCTCATTGCTTTAGTACAAGTAACAGCTGCCTAACATTAGGCTGAACCATATGAAATTGCCGTTTTGTCAGACAAAAAAAAAAAATCATCATATATTCATGATTCACGTATTTCAACCTAAATAATTTTCCTTTCTTTTTTTTTTTCCCTAACTCATTGGTTTCCACTGCAGTAGAGAAATCTTTCAAAAAAACAAATCTGGGGCACCTGGGTGGCACAGCGGTTAAGCGTCTGCCTTCGGCTCAGGGCGTGAATCCCGGCGTTATGGGATNTAAATAAATAAAATCTTTAAAAAAAAAAAAACAAATCTGATCATATATCACACTTGTTAATCCCCTTGAATGGTTTTCCATTGTCCCCATGATAATGCCCAAATTCTTTTCCATGGCCTACAATGTCCTGCATGAGCCAGTCTCTATTGATTTTTTTTGCATTATTTTTTGCAAATTTCCACCCCTTGCAATTTGCTCTTCTTATCTCTGGTCTTGTGTACATATCAGTTCTTCTACGTGGTCTGTCTTCGTTGCCTCTTTAGTTGGCTGAGTCCAATTCATCGTTTTGATTTCAAAGTATCCACCAGTTTCTCTAACCCCTGGATCTGCATTAGAAGCTTTCTGAGGTGTTTTTGTAGCACCCACCACACTATATTTAATTTTATATTTGTTTTTTCATCTCCTTTTCACAACAGCTCCAGGAAGGAGAGGGCCATATCTTTTGGTTGATACCTGGGTTTCTAGTGCTAATGCATTTCAGGCATTTAATACATTCTTGGGGGGCGCCTGGGTGGCTCAGTTGGCTAAGCATCTGCTTTCAGCTCAGGTCATGATCCCAGGGTCCTGGGATCGAGTCCAGCATTGGGGTCCTTGCTCAGCAGGGAGTCTGCTTCTCCCTCTGCCTGCCACTCCCCCTGCTTGTGCTCACTCTCTCTCTCTCTGACAAATGAATGAATGAATGAATGAATGAATGAATGAATGAATGAATAAATAAAACATTCTTGGGCAAGTTACTTATTCTCTCAAGTTAGCCTCAGTTAGCAGGTATCAAAGATGAGGGTACTTCCTAGGAAGGTGGTGGTGAGGACTGCATGACAGTACTTGCAGAAGAGGACTTTTTGGCAGGCTAGTCTTATTTTATTGTATTTCCCCTGCCCATTTACTTCCTTAGTATTTGTTTGTTTCCTTTCATTTGGGACCTTTATCTTCTCACTGGTAAAGGAGAGATTTGGTGCGGGACGTACAGAGGATAGAGAAAGATGGGAAACGAGATGGAGTCACATTTCCAACCCTCCTGCCAACTCACATACCTGGGACTGGGGTTAGGCAACTATATTAAGAGAAGAGGAAATGGTGGGACTCCTCCCGGCTGTATTGTTTTAGGTAACAAAGTGGGCACAGAGTTTGGAAGGACACCCTTTCGCCCTCTTGCACGGGACCCGTTACTTTGTGACTCTCAGAGGATTGGGACCTTGAGTTTGCCAGGCTCAGGTTATAGGGATTTATTGGGAGACGGCACCTGGCAGTAAGGAAGGCAGCATTTATCTCATGGGAATAGAGAACAGTAAGTGTAACACGCCAGCCTTTGCAGAGACTAGAAGTAGATTCAAGAATCTCTAAGGAACCTTTGTTTTATGGATCTTAAACCTGCTCATTATTTGACTTCAAATTTGATTTCTGATCCAGTGCCTCAGTAAGCATTACTGTGTTTACTCTTCGGTTAATTTGTTCAACAGATATTTAGTGAGCTTCTCCTGCATTTTAGGCACTCTTCTTGCTACACGTAATAATGCCTAGATACTGTACGTATAAATGTCCTTGCTCTCAAGATACTTATATTCTAGCAACATTCAAACAATTGCAATTTAATATTGAAAATGGAAAAGAGACTGAGGCTGGGGCAGATTTCCAGCAGTTACCAGTGAGATACTATGTTGCAGTGGATTAGCAAAATAAGGGATGTGGACATTGAGGTCTTGTTTTCAGGGCTCCTTGAGGCAGCTCCATGCTTTCATTCTGTCCATTCAGCGCTCAGAGCCTTCTCTTTTGTCTTACCTCTAAGTACATGATACATACCTTGTACATTTTCTCCCATCAGACCGCCCCCTCCTGTGTCCCACTGTCATGTCGAACCCTGCCTTCTGGGCCATGGGCAGTTCATCTACGAAGTTAATGTGAGGGCTGGAGAGTGCTCATGAACTCATGCGTATCCTGTGCAGGGATTGTGTTGCAATTTCAGCGCGGAGTTTCTGTCATCTTCATTCCCCCTACAAACTACCTCAAGATAATTTCAAACCTTCCCCCCATCCCAGGCTAATGGGGAAGCCACGGGCAGACGGCAAACTTTTAATTGCATGCCAAGTCTCACCATCTATATGGCCAGTTGGTGAATATGCTCTGAAAACCCCAAAAGAGAAACAAGTCAGAATCATTTCTGTTTTTATGCCAACTGTTGCACCTGTCCTTCCTTCTTTGAAAAAAAACCAAAACAAAACATTGTGAATCTAAAATATTATGGGATTATTTCCACATTATGCTCATTCAAAACTTCTATAGGTCTGTCTTGTGTTTGACATTGTGAAGAAGGAATCTCAGCTAAGATCTTTAAATGGGGTGGGATCAGCGAACAGCCGTTGAAGTACAGAGATGTAACCCAGTTGCAGCACTACAATACTTACCATCAGGCCAGTACCGCCATTCCCTTCGGCATTATTTTGCCAAAAATATCAGTGCATGTATTGCCTTGAACCCCAGGTTTTACCACACTGAGAGTTATTGGCTGCTTTGAGGGCAGAGTCGCTTTCCGAAGCAATAGCCACCTTAGATCTTAGTGTTTCCCAGCTGTCATTCTCCTGTCATACCCTCTCTAAAAGGGTTTGGGGTTCTCCTTTCATTACATATGCATAGCTTCCATTAGTGTTAATCACATGCTCCATTTTAGAGCTGTTTTGGCCCCTCCGGTTAAATGGGCGTTTAAGCAGTTTTTAATGCATTATATGTACTTATTTTTTAAACGAGTATTATATGCCCAATTGACTGGAATGAATACAAAGTCCATCAGGTGAATACAGATTTATAATTGTTTTTAAAGCATGTATTATTTACTCGACCAACCATGACAGCCCTTTTGGAGTCATTCCAGCTGAGAGAGGAAATACATGTATATGTCAATACCAAATAAACCTTCATGAAATCTTTCAGTACGGTTCCCTCAGTTGGGCTTAAAGCTTCTCTGGCTAGTCATTTTCCTCCCTGTTTCCCTCTCTCTCTTTACAAACAAATGCTTAGCATATTGTTCACTATTTTTAGCTTGCATCACCATCATCTGTGAACTAGAAGAAAGCTACACAAAGCCCCGTTCAATTCAAATGAAGTCAACATATTCAACAAGATACGTAGTGTCTGCATGACATTAGACCTTGATACTGAAAAAGACAAGATATGCTCAGTTCTCAAGTCACATATAACTGACCTACATAAAGAGTAGTATTTAATAAATTATTTAATTTTACAAATTATCCAATCCATCTAAAAATTACTATGACTAGCAAATTGAAAAGAAATTAAATATCTTCCTTGTTCTCTTCTCAGACATACAATTAAACATGACTCTGCTCTGCTGTCATAGCTTTCAGCAAGTTTCATATCTTTTCTTCCTTGCCTGGGTTACTAAGATTATTCCAAAACTGTTTTCCAAACCTTTAATATTTTTTTTGCAGTATCTTCACTTTTTACTATAATAATCAATTGACTGTATAATAAGACATTGGAACTTATTTTTATTAGCTCTTAAAATTTAAACAGATACATCATACAGTTTTAAGCAATGTTTTCAGCCCCTATGCCAAACGAAAGATGGCTTTTCTAGACCCTAATGTAAACCATGAACTATGACGGGTAGAATTGAAATCCATGTTAGCCGTGGGAAGAAGGTGCATTGCTCATTACCAGAAAAGTGCAGCACATAGAACTCCAATTTCTGACAATGAAATTTAAGAGTTTTGAAATTTCAAAAGTACTTAGGAAGAACCTGCCATTCTTTGCAGTTCAAAAATGAATGCATGAGAAAGACTGCATTCACTGAAGGAACGGAAGAGCAATCCTTTCTATAGTGTCTATACATGAAGACTGTTCTTGGAGGGAGTGCTATGGCCTCTGTTGGAAGAAACTGGCCATGCTTGCGATTCTCCCCAGACTTGAGGCTGGCCTGAGACGGGCTAGTAGAGTCATCCCAGGTAGCAGGACTCAGCTCAGGTGTGTGTGGCTAGCTGTTGCTGCTGTCCAGTGGTTTCTAAGGGGACAATTTGCTGATGGTTCATTAGAATACCCTTGGGTGTTCTTGGGTAACTGTCACAGAAGGCAGCTTAGTTATGACAGTGTGGTTCAGAAATGAGACAGCCATGGGTGGAATGTGGTCTCTTAGTTGAGACAAAAACATAAACTCACCTTCATAAAATGTGTCCTTGGAGAATTATAATGAAGTGAGGTGACTTTACATCTTAAAAAATCCATGTTGAAATTCTCAGTAATGGATTGTCAGCCCAGCAACCATATTTATATCTGTATTCCTTAGTCATAAGATTGATCCTGTTCCGTGTCTGATAGCAGAGGCTATTTAACTTAATATTATTACATAGTTTGTACCACTCATTTTCTTTTGGGTTTTCCTCCTATTTAGCTGTCTTATTCAAGCCTGTCCATTCTTCCTGTTTTTTTCTTTTCTTTTCTTTCTTTCTTTCTTTCTTTCTTTCTTTCTTTTCTTTTTTTCTTTTTTTTCCCTATTCTCCAATTCCACAAATACTCATTGCAAATTTGCTACATGAATTTGGCTTTGAATGAAATAAGGTTCAAATTTTCTATGATGATGTTCGTTGGGATTCACTGGTGACTTGGATTTTTAAAATTTGTTTATATGGATATTTCTATACCGGTCAACCATTAGCAGTAGCAAGGGTCTTTCTTAAATTGGAGAAAGACATTTCCCTGCAAGAATCAAAACGATTCTATTAAAAATTATTTAAAAAGTTCCCCAATGCCCTTTTGTATATTTTGGTTAAATATATGCATTTTCAAGAATATAAAATATGTAGTTGATAAATTCTATACAATAAAAGTATTATATACAGAAGTAATAGCTTGACCTCAAGTTGGGTAGTATTATCATTATCATTGTAATACTTGACTAACTAAAAATATAATTTACAAAAGAATAAAATAAAACCTCAAGTGATATTGTAAAAGGATTGTAAAAAATATCTGTTTTGCATTTCCTCCCCACCTTTAAAAAAAGTGCCTTTTAAAATTGTTCATAATTTAAGAGAAATAACACTAGGGAAGAGAAATCTTTTTTTCTCCCATTGTTGGCATATTTTCTTTACTATTTTATAAGCAACCGACTTTCATCTCTATGTCCTTGTTCCAAAGTGCAAAGTCTTTTGTGAATGGGCCACATTCCCTTACACATACGGGTCCGTGCAGCATTATCACATAGATTAACTGACCTGGATCGTTAATTGTTACACTTGAAGAACTCTATAAATTTGAGCAGAGAAGTGTGTAGTAATGTGACATTGATCATAGAAATCGGCATTTTCTTTTTTTGTTGTTGTTTGTTTTTTAAAATTGTTTTTATCCCCTTGTTATTTCCCACTTGAAAGCAATATTATTGAAATGTTTTATTAAAATAGACGACTTCTGCATTTAGTAATCTCTCAAAATGCCCAAGCATTTCCTTAGTTGGAATAAACTCTGGATTTTTACTGAATTCTTATTAGTAAGACAATAAAGTGATAGCCCGAGTAGAAATAGTTAAGTAAAAAAAGCACCAACATCAAGGTGCTGCTGCTATTGTATTTCAGAAGAAGAATGAGATGAAATTGTGATTTTTTGTTTATTGATATTAATACTTTGAGCTTCTCTTCCCTATGTTATGCAGATGGTAGTTTCAATGAGAGCTTTGCTGGCCACAGAACAAAACAAAACAAATAAAACCTAACCAACCAAAAGTATATTTCACAAAAGAACAAAATAAAACTGCATGGTATATGACTGTAAAGAAAAATATTTCCCCTGCATTTTCTCACCACTTTTGTTTTAAAGCCAGGTGTTTTTTTTTTTTTTTAATTTTATTTTATTATATTATGTTAATCACCATACAGTACATCCCCAGATTCCGATGTTAAAGTTTGATGCTTCATTAGTTGCGTATAACACCCAGTGCACCATGCAATACGTGCCCTCTTTACTACCCATCACCAGTCTATCATTCCCCCACCCCCTCCCCTCTGAAGTCTTCAGTTTGTTTCTCATAGTCCATAGTCTCTCATGTTTCATTCCCAGGTGTTAAAGTATGCATATTTCTATGTTGTTTTTTTAACACACGTATCTTTTGAATGTCTTACTCTATTCTTAAACATTTCTAAATGTTTGTTAAAATATTAAAAGCCTACTGAGGTAATTCTAACACAAAGAAATTAGTTTGGTGTGGCAGATATATCCTCAAAAAGTCATTTCTCTGAGAAATAAGAAAACACATTCAGGTTTTCAGAGAAGAGCAATAGCAGATGAATTTTAAGGAGTTCAAGTATTCTTTCTCTCTGTCTCTTTCAAAACCCCTGAAATCGACTCTGCGGCTGAGCTGATCTCATGTTAGAAAGCTGTCCTAAATACACACTGACAGAGGGACCGTGTGAATGGCCGCAGAGCTGTCTGCTCCCACACACATGCCACCACGCACACTCGCAAGTTCTGAATTGTTTAAGAAGACTGTGCAGAGTCCTTAAACTTATTTTTTAAAATACAGTCTGGCTAAGATGAGTTTTAAAATACAAGTGCCTATATACGTGTGTGTCTCAAGGCTGTTACCTGATATTTAGGTGAACGTGGATTAGAAAATGATAGCATCACTGTTAGCATCTTTCTGGGTTAAATAAACATCCTGGCACATATGATGATTGATCCAGGAAAAAAATCGTCGAAAAAGAGAGTAGATGAGCTTTCAGCTGGTTCGTGTGTTTTGAATGGGGCTTTCTCAGTTGCCTTGCATGGTACAACAAAGCACTGAGAAGAATCTACAGTGATAGAAAGAAATAGAATTCCTATATGTCTTTATTGAATGTGACACAATATAATCAAAGAATGCACATAATTAAGTACTTGAGCTCAAAGCATCTTTGAAGCAGGAATTCTGCTGATTTTTTATTTTATGTGATTGCTTACAGATTAGTTCTCTATTTGCTCCTAAAGAATATACTTAAACACTCAATCAATGAATAACCTACAGCAGTTTGTTGTAGATTCAATAATGGGGAATGGTGCATTGTACCAGGATAGTCAGATATACCCATAGGGAGTGTCAGTGGTCAAAATGCTTCCATTGCCAGAAGGTAGTCTGAAAATGGTCTGGAAATTCAATACAGCATTGACCCTACATTGTATACATGATCCACAGTCAGTTTCTCAAGCATACTTGAAGTTTTAAAGAGAACCATTAAAAAAAAAAAAAAGCTGAAATTAAAAAAACTCTTAAATGAGTTTTTTTGTGAAACAGTTGATTTTAAATGTATTAGTTCAAATGAGCTAAGTAGGAAATCTAATCATTCTCATTTTAGGCTATATGTGTCTAAAATTATTCTATTTAAAAATCATTTAATAAAATATTTTAAAAATTTAAAAATAACCTAAAATTTTAAAGTTATGTACTAGTATGCCTATTTGCATGAGTCCTGTTAAATGCTCTCTATTTCACCCTTCTAAAATTTCCTGATCATCAAACAGCAAACAGTCACACATAAACACACACCTTGTGATGATGTCTGTCTGATTTCTTTATTAAGTCATTTTTTCCTTTATTTTATCAGTGGATTAAGAACAAGCAGCAAGATTTCTAAGTAAACAGACTAGAGTCTTTTACCAAATATACGGATGTGTTTGCTTTTCCCTACATTCTGAGAATTGCCAGTATATGTTTGTTCATTAAAACACATATCAACTTTGCATTCTCTAATTATTAGGTGCTTTCATTTGTGTAGTTATCCCGAATTGCTTCAAGATGGCACCTTTGTTATTCTGAAATCAGAATAAGATTGGGAACTAAGATTCCTACCAATAGAAAAAGATAATAAACTTATTTTGGCACATTGCTTACTTTGGGAATATAGAAATTTGTCTTTCTCACTGATTGCCTTCTCAGAGTGTTAATAAACTAAGAATGTACGTTCTTGGGTTATGTACATCCTAACACCCATTTTGTAAGTTTTAGACTTCTCATTTTCAAAATTAGAATAGCTTTATTTGTATCTTAAGAACTGCAAGTATACTTACATGTGTAAGAGTAAATATACATATATGTAAATGATGTCTGTGTACACATAGACACATGCATCAACACATACTTTCAGTATTTCACGTGGGGTTAGTAAATGTAGAAATAAGACATCAATTCCAGGTGCTGTAGAAGCTGGTACTAAAATCTTAGGTTGACATTTATGGCTATTTGGTCAAATGACATGAACACAGAATCGTCCTGTGATGTTGCTGGGAATAAAATTCTTTGGTAAACTTTAAATAGTATCTTATTGATTTTCATCATGAAGATTCTATATGTCAGATTTCAGTAGTGCTTTGATGATGGTAACAATAATTCAAATGTTAATTTTTTCCCCACACTGACAGGTTTACTTTTTCAGCCTATATGCTACTTTTTAAGGAACCTGTATTAAATCTTTTTTTTTTTAAGATTTTATTCATTTATTTGACAGAGATAGAGACAGCCAGCGAGAGAGGGAACACAAGCAGGGGGAGTGGGAGAGGAAGGAAGCAGGCTCATAGCAGAAGAGCCTGATGTGGGGCTCGATCCCATAACGCCAGGATCACGCCCTGAGCCGAAGGTAGACGCTTAACCGCTGTGCCACCCAGGTGCCCCGAACCTGAATTAAATCTTATGGCTCATCAGTTAGTACCAATTCTGTTTAAGAAAAGTGCTATTTCTCTAATTACTGGTGAAGAAATAGTATTCTAATACAAGTTGATTATTACACACACTGAAGTAAGAGTTAACTTGAATGATTCATTGGTTTTTCTATTTAACTTCCTTCTGTTTTAAGATAAAGACTGTACTTTTTTTTTTTTTAAAGATTTTATTTATTTATTTGACAGAGATAGAGACAGCCAGCGAGAGAGGGAACACAAGCAGGGGGTGGGAGAGGAAGAAGCAGGCTCATAGCAGAGGAGCCTGATGTGGGGCTCGATCCCATAACACCGGGATCACGCCCTGGGCCGAAGGCAGACACTTAACCGCGGTGCCACCCAGGTGCCCCAATATAGACTGTACTGTCTATAAAATGATTGACCTGATCTTAATCTGTTTATGAAAGATGTGAATATTGGTGGTAACAATATGCAGAGTTTCCAGAATTGGGCTGGGTGCATAGTTCGCTGAGTAACAAATGCTAACTCTGTATTCTGTTCTATATTCTGTATTCATCACAAGAATTCTAATGTTTTGTGCCTTTTTGTGAGAGAAGACTATATTTTCTAATTTGGGCAAATCAGCTGGGAAATTATAATGTACCCTGAAAATAACACAGGCTATAAAATAAAATTTGCATAAGGACTGAGCTCGAGAGGGTTAAGAACTGAACGTACCAGGAGGAACTTCACTCTCACACTGACTCGTGATCATAACCTAATAGTAACGATCCTGAAGCTGGTTTTCTAGTTTGCAACTATAGGCTGTAAGAGGACAGGGGTGGGAATTTGTCTCTTGGCCCTTGTTTATTCAGCTCCAGGCATACAGTAGGTGCTCAGTAAATATTGTTTACAAGCATGAGCAAAAAGCTACAATTTTTCTTTATTCCCATCTTTATAAAGGCATGTAGATTAATTAAAATTGATTTAATGATCTTGTGATGTTTAAAAAATAATCAGGACATTCTACTTCAACACTGGCTCATTCTTCCAATTACTATTTTTCCTGAGATTGAAGCTAAAGCAGTTCCATCCGGATCATAATTCAGCCTCCTTATACTGAGGGATCTCTAATTTTCATTTCTTATCTTCAACTCACCCTGCTAAATGGTATTATACCTAGCACAATAACCTGACCTCAACTGAGGGATTTATAGGAGCTTAATGATCTTAGTTTACAGATCATCATTTTTTAAGTAGCTCTTTTTGGTAGCTCAGACCTTTACCATTATGTTTGTGGGTGGGACCTTCAAAACGGCTTTTCTCATACCTAGAAATTAGTGCATGCTGTCCTTTCACCGATGCAAATATTTACTAAGGAGAGAGAGGAAGAAAATAATCTTTCACCCTTTTTTTCCCTTCTCTGAAACCTAAAAGCATTTTGTTTTCTAGAGCTCTATAAAAGTTCAGCACATAAAAGGTTAGGAGCCTGACTTTTTTCTGTCGTGTATATCTTTGAAAAATTGGTTTATGAAGAGTCATACATCATGTAGCCAGACATATGGGAATAGTTAAAGATTAAGGTAAATAGACAAATTGAACTGCTTTAAATCATTTTCCTGGTTTCAGTTTTATGAAAGAGCTTATGAACAAAAGCTGACGTTAAGCAATCACAATAGGCTCTTCTATATGTTTTAGACAGTGGTAAATACTTTAGTGTCAAAGAGTGTTGCATCACGGATAGTTACATCAATTTGATTGGTGTCCGGATTTCAAAAATGTTACCTTGTCAAACCATAACCTTTTCCAAGTTTTTCATTTGTCATTGTTTTGTAGATTATATCATTTATTTTACATTACCTGTATCAGAAAGCATGGATCATGGATTATAAGATTTTTTTTATTATATATTGGTTGTTTTTGTTTTTTAAATAAAATTAATACTGTAGGCATTTGTGTTCGAAAGGGGCTAATCAAATATTTTGGAAGGAAGTTTGATTTCATGTAACAAACATTACTGTAACTCTGCCTAAGGAGACCTTTGATTCCTTTTTACTAAAAAAAAAAAAAGGAAAGAAAGAAATTTTCAGAACCATTAGGATAACATTTCTAATAAATTGAATAAATATACTGAACTTTTCCAGGGTACCTAATACACTAATATCCTGTGGAGCGAACCTGGCTGTTGGGCTTTAAGGTAGGTCCCAGGAATTTGCCCAGTGGCATGGTGACAAGCCCCTACTCTTATGAAAAGTGTTATGGGATCTTTAATGTCCACACAGGAGAGTAAGGATTTAAGATTTTGTGGTCTCATTTGAAAGACCCCTACATAGTAAACTGCATGGAACTCAATTTATCTACCTCAGAAAGGAGAGCAGGCTTTGTAGCCCCTAT
Organism: Ailuropoda melanoleuca; assembly: GCF_002007445.2. Lineage (NCBI taxonomy): Eukaryota > Metazoa > Chordata > Mammalia > Carnivora > Ursidae > Ailuropoda > Ailuropoda melanoleuca. The sequence goes on along the minus strand of NC_048219.1, from coordinate 133,836,547 downwards.
ACCTATAAATCTAAGAAATGCTGTGAGTATATGCCTTCATATTCATGCAGACCAATCCCCTTCTTAAAAAATAATAAAAATAACAAGGTCTATGATCAGCAGATTGATATAGATAAAAATCTATTAACTTTTCATCATTATCACAGCTCTCGTATCAAAGCGCAGACGTTCATGGGGCTAGCTCACCTCCCCTGGTAGCTGTGCAAAGAGATAGATGAAGATCTTTTACATACTTTGTTCGTTTGCCTTTTATAGTGTATGTGCTCGACTTAGGAACTGCTGATGGTAAAATGTAATTTAAGAAGACTACAAATATTTGCACAGGTATGTGAGCCCAGTTTATAAGACCTCCTGCTAACAAGGTTTCTCATATTCTGAGTAATGTGAATGATAGGGAAAAGAGGAACTTCTAGAAAATGTTGACCAACTTGATGTGACTCTATGTGGTAACACGTCTGTTTGTGCCCAGCCTGGAGACTGGTGTATATTAGGTACAGCATAAATGTTACGTTTCGTTTCTTTTGAAAGATTCTAATTGTCACTGAAAGTATGAATAAGAAATAATCTTGTCAAATTTGCTGAAGTACCTCAGGATGGAAATGTATGAACTGTTTCTTAATAAGAAATTTGGATACAAAGGAGAAAAACACCATCATGCATATTCTGATTAAATTTTAGCATGTTTGTGTTTAGTAATCTTTCTGGAATTGAGTGCTTCTAGCAATTTTGTCCTCAGTCTCTCCTTATCCTATCTCCAAGTACACACACACACACACACACACAGAGTTTTGATTCACTTAAAAAATGAGGTACTCGTGTGTTGGTTTTTTCAGGTCAAGTTAGCTAAGTGACTTGTTTATAAGAATATAGTTTATGCCTGCATAAAATATTTAGTGTAAATTCATGAATTCTAAATCCTTCTCTATACATTTTGCTTATCAACCCAGAAAGATATATCCATTATTTAAAATTGAATACACATGTCTTCCCTGTATCTGCTCTTCATGATCATGAAATTCTATTTCAAAATAGAAACCGCTGTTTTGCAGATATTCTTTCATCTTTCCAGCAATCCGATGTACTCTTAACTGCAATGGGATTTATTTGAGAAATGAAGGGAGTTAAAACTAAGAGAAAACAAAATGGTTATCTAATCATTGGTGAGATTTTTATTGCTCACCTATAAAATTAGTTATTTTTTAAAACAAGTCAGACTCATTAAACATTTGGATTCAGAGAAATTCAAAGTTTTTTTTCTTCCTACTGTTACTGGAAACAATGTAAGTTCAATATTTCATTGAACATTTCAGGCATTGAGTGTGAAACAACCTTTCTCTTTAAGGTGTTGTCATTAGTTAAGTCAGTTATCCCATCAATTGAAACAATTAAAACGTATCCCGAAATATCCATAAAACTTGACAATGTGTCACGGAAGCAATACTCTAATAAAGTTAATGCGCTATTATAACTTAAAAAAATCTTAGATCATTTTAAATTTCCCCAGTATCCTTGATCACAGGGATTATATTAAAACATTTTTAAGTTTAAGAGCACATTTAGGTCACTTGTGATGATGGATATACTTTTTAAAGTTTCTTAATATTGGCTATAAAGCAAGTGTCAATGAGCTTGAACTGCACGAGCATGGTTTTTCCGCTTTCCACAAGGTGCTTCAAAGCTCTGGGCACTAGAGGGAGCTGTTAACTGATACTAACAATAAGACACCTGAACTTGTTCTTTGACTCAATACTATCAGGATCCAAAAATGTTTCTAATGAAATACTCTATCGTTATTAGTTTTTAACATTGGGCTCTGTGAATGTTATCAGCACAACTTGCAAAGCAAATCACAAAAGCATAATTAAAGCAAAAAGCGCCCTAACTTGACCATTGTTTGTTGTTGAAAGGAAATCAAGATTCTCCTCTCCCACCCTTTTCAATACTCTCAGGCTTTCTTCAGGATGTATAGGCTGGTGATACATTTTTAAAAATGGCAAGGAAAATGGGCTTGTCAGGCAATTAACATTTTCTTTGGACGTTAAATGCACATGGCCACAAAAGGTTGTTTTGTAAAACAAATGTGTCGAGAGCCTGCAGGTCCAACTTTTCTCCTGGTGTTTGCGGGAAATTGTGGCAGTGCGAGGACGCCTGCACAGGAGGACACACCTTCTTTATGTCAGAAAACGTTGCTTTCTATGAAAATTGGAGACTCGTCTCCCCTCCCGCTTGCCCTCCCTGGAGTGATTTACAAAGGCGTCATCCGCAGTTGCCTTCTGTAGCCCTTCCCTGCAGGCATGATCAGACTCAAGCAGGTAGCTATTTCTCTTTAATTTTCCACAGTAAGCCAGTAATGCTTATGATTATTGTGAAGTCAGGAAAAGTTTAGTTTCATCAAGTGACATGTAGTGATACAATTAGTTACTTAAGCACTTCTCATAAAATGTTCCACCATGGAACCGAGTTTGTCAGATGCAGCTACATATTAGCATCTCATCTTAAACACAAGAGTAAAGCTGCCTCGTGGAAAGCACAGCTGACAGCTCTCAACATGAGCTGAATGATCACTCTCAATTGTAATCGATTCTGTAAGTACTGAACACAAACCCCCAGGCAATTGAAGAAAATAGGATGATGAAGGACTGCAAACTAATATGTTACACATCTTCATTGATTAGACATTGATTAACCATTATTTTCCTGAATGACAAACAGCTAGTGGTAAAGTAACTGAGGCTTGTGATTTATTTACATCTTAGACAGAGATGACTTCTTTATTCAGCTGATTGTGAGCTAATGCTAAATAAACCAGGAGACAGCAATAGTTTAAGAATCCAGGCTGCTGTTTTCTTTCTTTCTTTTTTTAAAAAAAATCCTCTCGGGCAGTCTTAGATTTCTGGCATGTTCCTATTAGAAACAAATTTAACTAGACTTAAAAATGGTCAGCTGAATTCCAAAATACAGACCATGTAGCCATGGTATAACTAACTACATTTAAAGGGAAGATCATTTTATAGACCTGGTATTTACAAGCATATTGATCAGTGTTTATTGAACTTTTAATTTAATTCTCTTTTCTTCAGTGCCTTATTGGCAATTATACAGAATTTTAGAATGAGCCGACCAAGAGTGTGTGTCTGTGGCTTATTTTTCTTCTGTGATGCATATTGCTTTACACGTATGTGAATCTATTGAGATAATGACACATAATACATGTAGGGAGGCAAATAGTTCATAGTTTAAATAATTTTTGGTTCACGTAAAACTGGGATATTATAGGCGATCTTGATTTACGTAGCAAAATCTTGTGGCAGTGCAGTAAAATTTCTTAAATCTATTTCAATAGATCTCGAACAATACGCCCAATGGAAAAAATTTGCTCTTGAACTTTCAGACAATCTCTTTTCTATTACGATGAAGAAGGAAAGGAGAGCAAGGTATACATTGGAATGAATTGCATTAGCACTAAGTTAAAACCAAATTATAACGAGGCAAGTTTCCCTCCTGCTTTCTAGAGCACTCCTGTGCATTTTGAAGATTTGTGGAAAACATTTATAAGCAGAAATAATTAAGATGTTCTGGCATTTTTCATCATAATGGTCATGATAAAGACTTTTGATGTTCAAGAAAGCATAATTTGCTCTCCATTGGAATTTGATTGTAAATTAACACTAATTAATGTTCACTTAAGTGTTACAGATGTGTGATATATCTAGTTAGTCACCAAAGGGGTAACAGTAGAAAATTTGTTCTGTGAAAGTATATGAATTTAGAATAATGATTAGAATGTCATTTTAAAAAATGAGAGAAATTCATTACCATTTCCAGTGTTACAAGTCAATTTTAGCCTGTACATACTGTAGTAGAAAAAGAAACTAGTAAACCATACACTTCAGTTAATTAATATAGAGATGCATTCAACACCACCCTTATTAGTTATTAAATTATGAGACACATAATTGTGAAATTTCATTGTCTTTTGCCCTTTAATGTAATTCTAACTTTAGGTTAATAAATCAAATCTGTTCTTTATGGACATAGAGATCTTCATCATAATAAATATGTGAATATGCTTTTCCCCAAGCAACTTTTGGTAGCCTCATCTAAGACACTGGGCCTTTGTGTGTACTATATCCACGCAAGTCTTTTAGTTAAAGATTTGTTGCAGTTTCAGGATTTTAATCCTGGGGCAGAGAGAAAAATCTGTGAAGTTTATTTCTATATTTTTTAATTTTAACAATTGGAGATCTAATCAATTTGTTAAAGAAATCCAGCTGTACTCTAGGGAAAGGGACTCGTTAGGTTTTAATACAGGAAGACTATCTGGTTGGGATGGCATGCAGTGCTCAAACTTTACAAAGGAAACCAAAGAGGAGCTTTGACTCCCTAGTTGCCCTCAGTTTAAAGCACCCCGGCGGACCCATGCTAATTATAAATTACCTGCTTAGTAGTATTTTTGACGGTTAGATTTGCCCTTGGCTCTATACAGTGCTCAGAACATGGGGAAGGGAAGGTGTTGATTGGCTGGTGGAGTACGAAGACGGAACAAATGGAAAACCCTCCAACAGCCATATCCCAGAGGGAGCTCAGAACCCCAGAAAGAAGTCTAATAGTGTGTTGTTTCGCGGGCCATCTGCGGGCAGGTGAGAGCACCACGGTGGGGGCCTGCATGTGAAGGTGAGAATCAGAAACCTGGAATTTCATAGAAGCCACAATGATGTGGTATTGGCACAGCAACACCCTTCTGGGGAAATAAAAGGCGCCTCCTTTGTGTCGCCTGTCTTCTCGTGTGTGTGGTGCGTGCGTCTGTGTGTGCGTGCCTGTGCACACACGCACACATACGCACCCGTATGCACAGGCTTGTGTGGAGCTGAGTGTGCTTCCGTTTCTTCAAGCATATTTAATATCTTTAAAATTTTAAATGAATATGTAGCTGTCAATTTTAAACTAATTTGGATGGACAGCAATAAAATGCAAACCTCACTTCAAATTAGAATTTTCAGTGAGGATTTCTAATGGAAAGTAATTGCTGACAATAGGAAATGACAAATTACTAATTACTTAGTTCAATTAGACTTTTGTGCCTTTGGTCCTAAGTGGCAAGCATACAGCAAATCTTGCACTTTTATAACAATTAATGACACTAAAACTATTTAAACTGCCAACAGATGTGAGTAAGAAGACATGAATTGAAACTTACTTAATTTACATACTATCACTATTTTATATCAAGTAAATGGTGCTTAATTTTTATGCTACAATTAAATATTAGTAGTAAGTACAGTGCAATTTTCACAGACCTTCATAGGGAAAAATATCACTGCTCAAAAGCTGGTCAGTGTTAATGCTTCCTTTTCTCTTATGACAGCAGTATTTCTCTTTAGAAGATTCTTAGAGTATGAATTTCTATCTACACTGTATTCATGGCTATACATCAGTGTTAATTAAATAGCAGCATCCCTGCTTTTGCTTTTCTTCTCTTTATTTTTCCTCTCTTCTCTTCATCTTTAATTTCCTAATGATCTAATTGGAATCCGTGTATTTTTGCTCTCTTTCTTTGCCCCAAGACTAATTCAGGTGTGGTTTTGTGCGAGGGTTTAGCATAGAAGTTCAGCTGCATCGCCTGTCTCTGTACGGTTGATTTCTGGCTATGTAGCTTACAAGGAACTTAATTTGGTATTCCTGGTACCATCATTTTTAATAATTTTAATTTTGCAAATATAGGATTTTCTTAATGTTTCCAGTTATAATCAGAAATTTTTTTCTCTATAGGTTAGCAGCTCAGTAGACCTATTGCAGATGCATGGGGAGTAAGAAAGGCAGGCAAGCGATCCAATTACATCTGTAATGATCAACTTCCCTTTAAGACTTTACATATATTTATTCTTCTCTCAATGGCATGTAAAACAGTATTTATTTGTGAATTGAAAACAAACATGCCGATCAGTACTGGGGCAAATTCACCTGGCATCTTGTGCCTATAGAGTGAGAGCAGTGATTTTAGGCAACTGATCTAGCCGTAAAAACAAACATAAAAGGCTATTAGAGAAAAACAAAATATATTACAACACTGATGAAATTAAGGACTTCAACATCATTGCATAACTAAGGGAAGAAGTGAGTCAAGTGCAGAAGCCCAAACTGGCCATTCTAGTCCAGAGCTCTCCTTTGGGGATTTCTTTCGCTCGTGAGATTCTCTGCATGTTGCTAAGAGCCCAGGCATCAGGGACTTGATCGCCTTCCTCCGTGTTCTGGGTAAGACTGCAAACCTCCTATTCCAATTAAATGTATATTCTTTTGCTTACCACGTACAGCTTACGATGGCATGTGTGCTGGGTCACGTTGTTATCAAGAGTTCATTGTAGTTGGGTGAACAGAAGCTTTTTGGTTCAATTCTCCCGAAAACAAGGGGAAAATGTAGCTGTGACTCGTTTCATCATATGGATGCAGGGGCAGGGCAAATTTGAGGGCCCTAAGACTTGAGAACAAACAGGTGACAAATGCTTTTTCCAAGGCTTTGGCTCCATTTTTGTAGGTTTCTTTCTTTCTTTTTTTCTTTTCTCTCTTTTTTTTTTTCTCCCAGATTCCTGTAATTAAGCCGTTGTTTGGAGGCAACACTATAAACTGGATCCAAATAACCAAGGGTAGTGTTTGGACAAACCTCTGTTGTTTCACCACAGCTGTAGTTTTCTTTTCTCACGAGCCCTGTGAACTTTAAGGGCTAGAAATATAACAGAGAGTATAGTAGATAATAAAGGAAAAAGGAAAAGCTTAGGCAGGGGGTAGGAGGCCTGGGCAGGGACAGAGGAAAGAAAGACTTTCACAAATCACAAGAAAAATGGCACTGGCATTGTGCCTAAAAAAAGATAACATGGAAAAGAGGCGATTGCAGCGATGGACTTAGCAAGTATATTTAGAGCAAGATGGAGAGGAAGAAAGATGTGGCCTAATTAGAAGAGAGGGAGCGAGAGGGAGAGGGAGCAAGAGCACAAAGCAAGTGTCAGAAAGAAACAGAAAGTAATGAACCTAGGGAAATTAGCAAACATGGTCCAACCTAAGGATCTATGTCTCCTTGCTCACGCCACAGTGCACCATGAGAATGGAATGTTTCGGGTGATTTAAACATCTAAGAAATGCATCATTTCTGGCCTAGTTTCCATCATCATTCTCGAGACACAAACGACATATAAATGTTACTTCGGTTATCTAGATTTCTTGTATGTAGTTACCTGAGGAATTGAAAGCTATGTGCTATCTATGTATTATGTATTATCAGTTATATGAAATGGCCATTCATCTACTTCTATATACTTTATAAACCGGGGATGAGTCATGTACATGGTTTATGCATATTCTGTGTTTGGTGAACATTTCGAGAATTCTTTTAAGCTCCAAGAATTTTGAACTCAATAATTTTTTAAATGGGGAAGCACGCTGAATCTTTCAAAAGATTCTGAGAGAACTGTATATTTTTTCTGAACTTGATATTATAATGAATTTATATATATAAGCTTAGAAGAAGAAAGCTCTTTATTGAGTTGCATTTCCTGTGTGAAGACCTTGCTTAGATGGCCATGTTTTCTAGTTTGTTGTCAATCACATTTCAGTTTGGATGAATACATGAGCTGGATTCTGCTCAGTTGAATAATCTTTCTAGACAGACAGAAGTGTGAGATCTTTGCCAGTCATTTCCTTCTTTCGATGCTTCCTTCCCTCCCTCCCATTTTCCTTCCCTTTTCTCTGGATGTATGGGGCCTGTTTGGATGGATTGCCCATCGAATGCATTGGGTATTATTCTAAATATGAATTATCATATGAATATGAATTGTAACTTCATGGGCTAGATGGATAAGGATATGATTTCCTTGAAATAATCTTTGGTGATGACCTAGAATGTTTAGTAATTTGTATCGTTAAGCTGATCTAGCCATGTAGATATAGATATCTGTCCCCTTCAGGTTCAGGATCAGAAGTCTTTGAATCATTTGGATAATGTCTTGACAACTTCTGTAATATACTCCAACTTGACTGGTCTCATGAAGGGTTGATTCCATTTAGGGAGCTGGCTAAGGGTGTATTACAACTATTGGATATTTTAATAGAAATTTACCCAGTAGATGGAGGCCATATTTTGATGGACATCCATCTCTGTCTTCATTTCTCTCTCAGAGGCTGAAGGCTAACTTGGCAAGGATTAAGATTCCTACCAAATGGGGGCGCCTGGGTGGCTCAGTCATTTAAGTGTCTGCCTTCGGCTCAGATCCTGATCCCAGAGTCCTGGGATCGAACCCCACGTCAGGCTCTCCACGCCTGCTTCTCCCTCTCCCTCTGCCTGCCCCCTGCTTGTGCTCTCTCCCTCTGTCAAATAAATTAATAAAATCTTAAAAAAAAAAAAAAAAGAATCCTACCAAATCATTAGGTATCTTACCATCTACCATTTTTGTTTCCTTGGAAACTATTCTCTGTCTTCTGGAGAGTTTCCCTTTTCTCAGATATTATGTACACCTAAAATGAGGAAAAAGCTGAGGGAGATCATATGTATGTCCTAGACAGTGCACAACTTTTACTGATAGGGAGACTTCTACATACATATGTGTATGTTTATATATGTATATGTATATATATATGTATATGTATATATATGTATATATTAAAATGTATTTTATAGTCCACTGCTATATGTCCTTGCAAAATTACTGAGGCTAATTCACTTTTTTCTATATTACTTTCTTCAAATAATCATTTATATACCCTGGGAGATTTCAATTTACTGAATGGCAATACATACAGATTTCAGGTTTCAAATTCTCACTTTTACTGTCACTATCTTTATTTCTACTGTGAGATTAACAAAGAAAATCTATTATTAGTGTGATGTGAATACGAGTAGGAAAATGTATGGATTTATCATAAGCATAGCAAAAGGAATTTGAAATCATAAGATGTACTTTGAAGAAATATTTTCTCAGTTTCTGCAGGTTCTTGGACTTCAAAAGTTATCCCTCAGAGAAGACTTATTATGCTAACAACTTATAGTCATGGCACATTTTTGTGACTTTCTTGCTAATAGTGACTGATGTACAGAGAGTACTTATTTTATAGTAAAAGAAATAAGACATAAAATTTTAGCATAATAAGGAGCAGAGAAAATTTTAACCAAAAAACTAAATGTGCTTTTTGGAATTTTAATGATTTTAAATTACGTCAGAGTCCTTTAAAATCAAGAGCAGATGAGGTCTCCTGCCAGATGGGAATTCATATGTGATGGCACGATTCTGGAGATGAGGACCAGGGTAAGGCAGACTTGAAGGAAAAAATATTAGTGGGGTAACTAAAATATTAGTGGGGTACTCAATACTGTATCCTAGAATCCTAAGAATCGATTCTGGCTTTTTTTTAAATTAATTAATTAATTTATTTTTTAGAGTGAGGAAAAGCAAGGACAGAGCATGAGTGGAGGAGGAGGCAGAGGGAGAAGCAGGCTCCCTGCTGAGCAGAAAGCCTGATGTGGGGCTTGATCCTAGGACCCTGGGATCATGACCTAAGCCAAAGGCAGATGCTTAACTGACTGAGCCACCCAAGCGCCCCTTGATTCTGGCTTTTTAGGTATATAGTAAATTACGAATAAATGATAAATATAGTTATAAATTATGAATAAATGATAAATTTAAGAAATATTTTCTTTGCTTAACTTAGGAAAACAAAAGCAAATGGACCTTTTCTGTCTTGAAGAAATTAAAAATAATTTAAAATTATACCTTCACCAAATAGAATCTGGAAGTTAGATACATCAGTTTGAAATATACTGAGCTCTGGGCTAAAATCAGGAGAAAATTCTGCTTCTAAATCTACCATAACTTGCTGTGATCTTGGACAAGTCCTTTAAACATTTCTGGGCTAGAACACTCGTTATAGGATGAAGATAACATCTGTCTCTTCTAGGTTTGGTTTTGTTTTTAGGATAAAGTGAAAAAAATATAATAACTACTTTGTGAAATATGATGTATGATGAAAGTATGAGTAGAAGGATGAGTTTTGTGTGTTTGGTAGTCAAAGGTATTTTGAAATAAAGTTGTTACTCTTGAAACATTGACATTGTAAGGATTAAATACATCTTTAAAAAAATAGAATTCAGTATAAATGCAGATGCTTCTAAATTCCAAATACCTTAAAGTCATTAAAAAAGTTGCACAGAAATACAACTAATTAAATTTAAAATTTGAAAAAAAGTAAGGGGGAGAGAAGAGGAAACAAGGATTAGGCAGCAAAGGAAAAATATCACTAGTAATAACATTTTAGAGTTGCAAAATATTTCTGTGTTATTTAAAAGCTAAGCTTATTTTTTTTAAAGATTTTATTTATTTATTCGACAGAGATAGAGACAGCCAGTGAGAGAGAACACAAGCAGGGGGAGTGGGAGAGGAAGAAGCAGGCTCATAGCAGAAGAGCCTGATGTGGGGCTTGATCCCAGAACGCCGGGATTACTCCCTGAGCCGAAGGCAGACGCTTAACCACTGTGCCACCCAGGCGCCCCAAAAGCTAAGCTTATTAATATAAAAAGTATTTGAATATTGATGAAAACCTTTAAATTGAGAATATATTTTGACTACAAAATGCTTCAGATTACTTGAACACATGAGTTCACTGTAGACTTATATTTGACTTTGCATTTAATCTTTACATTGCATCCAAATTGTACTAAGTTAGACAGGACAACACAGTATGCTAAAAGCCTCAAAGGCTGCTACAAATTATGCAAAAATGCAGAAAAATCAGCGAATGATTTTCTCTGATCAGAGAATGATTTTCTCAGGTTCTGAGGGCTCTTCTAGTCTAACTTCCGATGTGATTGGACAATCTCTTGCACAAGGGCCCTTGAGCACCAACCATCCAGGCTCTGCCTAGACACACCTAGTGATGGGAGGCTCACTCTCTCATGTGGCCATGAGATCCACTTTTCATAATCTGGATAATGGATATCTTCTAATGACAAGTTTGCTTCATAGTAAAGCTTTTGGAAAATTAGAACATTCTAGACTCTTTGGGAAACATATTCAGTTACATTTGAAAATCAGTTGTATTACACGGACATGGGAGTGTCAACTACAGTGAACCATGGACATGGATCTGAACGTTTAGTAGCTCAGAGGTTATAAAGGGCAAGACTCAGTTACAACACAGTGTACTAGGGGCAGAAGTGGAAGTGTAAACATACTACAGAGGCAGTACAGGAGATTTAATAGGTTCAAAGGAGGTGTTTTATAACAGGAGAGGCTTCACTGAGCAACAGATAACTGAAATGAATAGTGAGGAGAAAGAAATGTAAGAAAAACCCCATGCTGAGGTCCAAATAACATAATATGGGGATATTGCAAGACAGGGGCCAAATTAAATCCCCTCCTCCTTTATTTTTATTTATTTTATTTATTTATTTATTTATTTATTTATTTATTATTTTATTTATTTTAATTGATTTTCTTAACAGCTTTATTGAGATATATTTGATACACAAAAAAACCCTGCATATATTTAATGTTTGTAATTTAATGAGCTCAGACATATGCATACACTATTAAAACATCGCCACAATCAAGATAGTGAATAGCATCACCTGCAAAATTCCCTCATGTCCCTTTTCTTTTTCGCTTTTGTTTTTGTAGTAAGAATGCTTAACATGAGATCTACTCTCAAATTTTTAAGCGCATATCACAGTATTGTGAGTATAGGCATTTTGTTGTCTGGCAGGTTTCTAGAACTTTTTCATCTCATATAACTGAGACTTTCCACCATTCTATTGTCTGCTCCTATGGGTTTGACTGTATTAGCTACCTCACATCAGTGGGAACATGCAGTATTTGTCCATCTGTGACTGTCTTGTTTTACTCAGTATAGTGTGCTCCAGCTTCATGTACGCTTTTGCATGCAAACCTAACTCATCTCTGGTTGTTGAATTCTGTCTCATTGAATGACTTTTTAATCCATTCTTCAAATAAATATTGGGTGTCACCCATGTTATAAGCACCGTTGTAGTGCTAAGCAGAGAGGAATGAACAAAACTGGCACAAATCTCAGCTCTTATGAAACTGACATTCTAGTGGGGGATGGTAGGCGATGACTAGGACAAATAAATGAGATATATAGAGTGTTAATGATTAAATGCTAAGGAAACCATGTAAAGGAAAGGCAGATGGGAAATCTGGGGGAAGAGGAAAGGTGTTATAAAATTAGATAGGGTGGTCAACTAAGTCTCACCAAGAAAAGGAACATATAGTGAGCCATGTGGCCTTTTGGGATTGATTACATCAGGTAGAAGGGATGGGAGATGTCTGGAGGGGAAAGTGTGCCTGGTGTATTCAGGGAACAAGAGGAAGACAGTGTGGTTGAAATGGAATTAGAAAGGAGGAGATTAGGATGAGATCAGAGAAAAAAATGGTAGCTTTCTATGTCACTGCAATAAATTTGAGCTCTTACTTTGGAAAGCCCCTGGAGGATTTTGAATAGAGGAACGACATGAGTGACTTATTACAAGGTCATTTTGACTGCTCTGTTGAGAATAGACCAAAGCTGGCCAGGGACAAAAGGAAGGCGGCCTGGTGGGTTTTTTTGTTTTTGTTTTATTGTTGTGGTTTTGTTTTGTTTTGGGGGAGGGGAGGTTGTTGCTGCAGATATTGGTGGCTCAGACTAGGATGGCAGCAAAGGAAGTGGTGAAAATCACTTCCTTTCTGGTTAATTTTGAAAGCAGCACAGGCAGGATTAACTGAAGGATGAGGTGCAGACTATGAGAGAAAGTCACGGGTGACTTTAGGACTTTGGGCCTGAGCAATTGAAAGAATGGTTGCCATTTACCTAAATGGGGAAGAGGAGCAAGTTCAGGAGAAAATAGTAGGAGTAAAAATTTTAGAAACCAAGTGAGTATTCAAGAAAAAATGTTAGCCAGGCAGTTGGACATATAAGACTGGAGTTCTGGGAAAAGATATGGGCCAGAAATATAACTTTGAGAGTCAAAAGCATATAGGAGATACTATTTAAAACCAATGAACTAGATGAGTTATCAAGAGAGTGAGTGTAGATAGAATATAGAAGTGATCCAAGGACTGAGCCGAGGGGACTTCAGTGTTTTGAGGTTGGAGAGGTGATGTGCAACCAGCAAAGGAAAGTGAGGAGTGGTCAGAGAATGGTGGAAAAAGTGGTGTGAGTAGTTTGCAGAATACCTAGTGGAGACTGTGCTCAAAAAGGAGAGTGGACACAATTCTTTCAAATGTTGCTCATGGCTCAAGAGTAGAACTGATAACCAACCATTAAACTGAGCAACATAAAAGTCATTAGTGCTCTCGATAAGAGGGGGGTTAGTAGAGTGATGGGAAAGCAAAGTTTAATTAGAATGATTTTGGGAGACAATAGAAGATCACTTGGGGGCAGTGAATCTAAACAGTTATTTTCCCCCATGAGATCTGCTAGGAAAGAAAGGAGAGAAATGTGGATGGTAAATGAGATGAAAATGAGTCAATTTGTTTTGAAGATGGAAAAAAACTGTGTAAGTGGGAAAGTGCTGATAGGAAAAAAAAAAAGTTCCTTAGGAAAGAGATGGGGAAATGCCAGAGCAACATTTTTAAGTAGGCATGAAGGGATAGACTTCAATGGACAAGGAAGTAGAGGGGATGATCACGTTAGGAGATGATTTTCATGTGTCTCTCACGTTTCTGTGTGTCTCGTTAGCAAAGGCACTTACTACCTCTTTGTTCTGATCTATCTGTTCAAGGATGTTTCTTTGGCCAATAGCCTTGAAAATTAGGGATAGAATCTATCTCCCTCTAGAGAGAAGATAGGTTTGCTTCTGTCTAGTACAATGAAGATAATGTCTCATCCCATTATAGAATATTTGGGTTTCCTAAGCTCAGATTTCCTCTTCTGTAATGCAACCCACTGCATGGGCAGATGTCACTTGGTCCTCATAGCGTTGCTTGTGGGAACTGAGGCTGAGGGAACAGTATTAGTTTGAGTTTTCCAGAGAAACAGAATCAAAGAGATTTTCTATATAGATATGTAAATTGGCTCATGTGGTTGATGGAGGTTGAGAAGTTCAAGATCTGCAGTTAGCAAGCTGGAGACACAGAGGAATTATGTATAGTTCTAGTCTGAATCTGAAGACCTGAAGACCAGAAGAGCTGATGGTGTAAGTCCCACTCCAAGCCTGAGTCTGAAGGTAGAAGACCAATGTCAACCCTCAAAGTTAGGCAGAGAGAGAAAATTCTTTCTTACTCCGCCTTTTTATTCTATTCAGTTCTTCAGTGGATTGGATGAAGCCCACCCACTTTGGGGAGGACATTCTTTCCCACCCCCTCCTGGGGTAGGGGGAGGGCATTCTGCTTTAGTCAGTTTATGGATTTAAATATTAAATCTCATAGAGGAATGCTCTCACAGACTCACCCAGAAATAATGCATAACCAAATATCTGGTGTCAGTTCAGGTTGTTATAACAGAATACCATAGACTGTCTGGCTTAAACAACAAACATTAATTTCTAACAGTTCTGGAGGCTGGAAGTCTGAGATTCGTGTGCGAGGACAGTCAAATTCAAACCTCTTCCTGGTTTTGTCTGCACATAATCTTCCTTGGTAGGTACCTAGAGAGGTGTGTGTGTTGAGGGGGAGACCCTGTGTCTCCTCATCTTTTTATAAGTGCTTTAATTTTATCATGAGGACCTCCCTACTAATGATCTAATCTAACCCTGATTACCTCCTAAAGGTCCCACATCTAAATACCATTACATTGGGAGTTAGGGTTTCCACATACGCATTTTGGGGGGACACAAACATCCATTCATAGCACTTGGACACCCCATGGCCCAGCCAGGTTGACACATAAAATCACAGGAAATATTACAGAAAAATGACCATACTCTTACTCCTGTGATTTCTATGAGTAATAAACAATCCTTTTTTTTGTGTCCAACCCAGGACTCTCATGACTTTTGGTATCACCCATGAAACTGTGACCAATTAAATTTTTAGTTTGGAACTAGAGTATAATCTCACACCTTTCGTAAATCTTGATAGGCTACAGCTAGGAACCTGGGCCATTCTCCGTGTTAACAGAAGGGTAGATAGAGTTGATGGGCTTGGATGCATTTAGGTGGCTGTGATGACTCAATGAAATTGAAAGCAAAGTCATAGTGAGGATGGAAGAGAAAACATTGATATTTGAAAAAAGAAAACATTGTAAATTAGTTNGGTCATTTTGACTGCTCTGTTGAGAATAGACCAAAGCTGGCCAGGGACAAAAGGAAGGCGGCCTGGTGGGTTTTTTTGTTTTTGTTTTATTGTTGTGGTTTTGTTTTGTTTTGGGGGAGGGGAGGTTGTTGCTGCAGATATTGGTGGCTCAGACTAGGATGGCAGCAAAGGAAGTGGTGAAAATCACTTCCCTTCTGGTTAATTTTGAAAGCAGCACAGGCAGGATTAACTGAAGGATGAGGTGCAGACTATGAGAGAAAGTCACGGGTGACTTTAGGACTTTGGGCCTGAGCAATTGAAAGAATGGTTGCCATTTACCTAAATGGGGAAGAGGAGCAAGTTCAGGAGAAAATAGTAGGAGTAAAAATTTTAGAAACCAAGTGAGTATTCAAGAAAAAATGTTAGCCAGGCAGTTGGACATATAAGACTGGAGTTCTGGGAAAAGATATGGGCCAGAAATATAACTTTGAGAGTCAAAAGCATATAGGAGATACTATTTAAAACCAATGAACTAGATGAGTTATCAAGAGAGTGAGTGTAGATAGAATATAGAAGTGATCCAAGGACTGAGCCGAGGGGACTTCAGCATTTTGAGGTTGGAGAGGTGATGTGCAACCAGCAAAGGAAAGTGAGGAGTGGTCAGAGAATGGTGGAAAAAGTGGTGTGAGTAGTTTGCAGAATACCTAGTGGAGACTGTGCTCAAAAAGGAGAGTGGACACAATTCTTTCAAATGTTGCTCATGGCTCAAGATTAGAACTGATAACCAACCATTAAACTGAGCAACATAAAAGTCATTAGTGCTCTCGCTAAGAGGGGGGTTAGTAGAGTGATGGGAAAGCAAAGTTTAATTAGAATGATTTTGGGAGACAATAGAAGATCACTTGGGGGCAGTGAATCTAAACAGTTATTTTCCCCCATGAGATCTGCTAGGAAAGAAAGGAGAGAAATGTGGATGGTAAATGAGATGAAAATGAGTCAATTTGTTTTGAAGATGGAAAAAAACTGTGTAAGTGGGAAAGTGCTGATAGGAAAAAAAAAAGTTCCTTAGGAAAGAGATGGGGAAATGCCAGAGCAACATTTTTAAGTAGGCATGAAGGGATAGACTTCAATGGACAAGGAAGTAGAGGGGATGATCACGTTAGGAGATGATTTTCATGTGTCTCTCACGTTTCTGTGTGTCTCGTTAGCAAAGGCACTTACTACCTCTTTGTTCTGATCTATCTGTTCAAGGATGTTTCTTTGGCCAATAGCCTTGAAAATTAGGGATAGAATCTATCTCCCTCTAGAGAGAAGATAGGTTTGCTTCTGTCTAGTACAATGAAGATAATGTCTCATCCCATTATAGAATATTTGGGTTTCCTAAGCTCAGATTTCCTCTTCTGTAATGCAACCCACTGCATGGGCAGATGTCACTTGGTCCTCATAGCGTTGCTTGTGGGAACTGAGGCTGAGGGAACAGTATTAGTTTGAGTTTTCCAGAGAAACAGAATCAAAGAGATTTTCTATATAGATATGTAAATTGGCTCATGTGGTTGATGGAGGTTGAGAAGTTCAAGATCTGCAGTTAGCAAGCTGGAGACACAGAGGAATTATGTATAGTTCTAGTCTGAATCTGAAGACCTGAAGACCAGAAGAGCTGATGGTGTAAGTCCCACTCCAAGCCTGAGTCTGAAGGTAGAAGACCAATGTCAACCCTCAAAGTTAGGCAGAGAGAGAAAATTCTTTCTTACTCCGCCTTTTTATTCTATTCAGTTCTTCAGTGGATTGGATGAAGCCCACCCACTTTGGGGAGGACATTCTTTCCCACCCCCTCCTGGGGTAGGGGGAGGGCATTCTGCTTTAGTCAGTTTATGGATTTAAATATTAATCTCATAGAGGAATGCTCTCACAGACTCACCCAGAAATAATGCATAACCAAATATCTGGTGTCAGTTCAGGTTGTTATAACAGAATACCATAGACTGTCTGGCTTAAACAACAAACATTAATTTCTAACAGTTCTGGAGGCTGGAAGTCTGAGATTCGTGTGCGAGGACAGTCAAATTCAAACCTCTTCCTGGTTTTGTCTGCACATAATCTTCCTTGGTAGGTACCTAGAGAGGTGTGTGTGTTGAGGGGGAGACCCTGTGTCTCCTCATCTTTTTATAAGTGCTTTAATTTTATCATGAGGACCTCCCTACTAATGATCTAATCTAACCCTGATTACCTCCTAAAGGTCCCACATCTAAATACCATTACATTGGGAGTTAGGGTTTCCACATACGCATTTTGGGGGGACACAAACATCCATTCATAGCACTTGGACACCCCATGGCCCAGCCAGGTTGACACATAAAATCACAGGAAATATTACAGAAAAATGACCATACTCTTACTCCTGTGATTTCTATGAGTGATAAACAATCCTTTGTGTCCAACCCAGGACTCTCATGACTTTTGGTATCACCCATGAAACTGTGACCAATTAAATTTTTAGTTTNGGTTGACACATAAAATCACAGGAAATATTACAGAAAAATGACCATACTCTTACTCCTGTGATTTCTATGAGTAATAAACAATCCTTTTTTTTGTGTCCAACCCAGGACTCTCATGACTTTTGGTATCACCCATGAAACTGTGACCAATTAAATTTTTAGTTTGGAACTAGAGTATAATCTCACACCTTTCGTAAATCTTGATAGGCTACAGCTAGGAACCTGGGCCATTCTCCGTGTTAACAGAAGGGTAGATAGAGTTGATGGGCTTGGATGCATTTAGGTGGCTGTGATGACTCAATGAAATTGAAAGCAAAGTCATAGTGAGGATGGAAGAGAAAACATTGATATTTGAAAAAAGAAAACATTGTAAATTAGTTGTTGAGGACAGTAGAGAATGGGAACGGACAAGGGAAATATAGTCACGGGTGGTATTAAGGGCTACTTGCTCATGAATTTAAAGTGAGACTAGATAGCATGGCTGTGACTAGTTTAGCTGATGTCATGTTTCAATTCAGGCATAGGTTTAGACGTAGAGGGTGGCAGTTTAGTCAAGAAAGCTAGGGAGAGGCAAGAGAGCTAAGAGCTTATGCAAGAGAATCGTTGTAATGACTGAGTCATGGAATTTAAACCGGTTGAAGAAAGTAGTGAGGGCACAGGGGGGTATGGGGCAGTGGAAGGTGATAGGATGGGTGAATTATAGATCTCGTTCTCAGAGCAATCAAAAGACTTTGGACTTGTGGTACAGAGAAAGTGAGCTGAAAGATTATTCTGGTTATCATATTAGCTTTCCTCCTAGCACGTGTCTTCTAAATTCTACTATCTTATTCACATCTTGATTTTTTTCTAAGTACTTTGCTCAAGTCAAGATAGTATTTACTCCATACTCTTAATGTCAGAGTGACATTATTTAAAAGACAAATCAAGTCAGTTGTGCTAGTTATTTTTACAAAAGTCATCCTTATTTCCTAATGATCAGTACATGCTTTTCATTATATTTACATTTCTTTTCAAATGTTGACAAAATATCTCTTTTAGAATGTTCCTGATTATTGTTATTAGCCTCACAGATCTATTATTTATAGAATTTATATCCTCGAGATTGATGGCTTCCAAATGTTTTTGATGGTGCACCCTTTGCAGTAAAATATTTTTATGACTCTGAATCCAAATAAATGTTTAATTGTGCATAAATTATGTTCTTATGTTAAAATATAAATATAATAAAATACAAATATAGCTATATTATGAAACTTAGCCAATTATAGGGATTGAAAAAGAACGAAGTTGAATTCAACTTTATTTATTTATTTATTATTTCCTTTTTCTTTCAGTGTTAAAATTTTTTCTCATTTAATTTTAATAATAATAGCCAATATTTAATACTGTTAATTGTAATAGTTTAGTGATGGTAACCTGATTATATTAGCTCTGATGAGATTATCATTGCCTTTTTTTTTTTTTTTTTTAAAGATTTTATTTATTTATTTGACAGAGATAGAGACAGCCAGCAAGAGAGGGAACACAAGCAGGGGGAGTGGGAGAGGAAGAAGCACTCATAGCAGAAGAGCCTGATGTGGGGCTCAATCCCACAACGCCGGGATCACGCCCTGAGCCGAAGGCAGACGCTTAACCCTTGTGCCACCCAGGCGCCCCAGATTATCATTGACTTTTAACTCATAAATGGCTGATAAGAAATTTGCCCACAGTGGGGGGGGGTGGAGAAAGCTTAGCATTGCCATTTTCTGATTGTTCAGTTGTGTTAGTAGATTTGCCTTTGATCCGTGGCTCCTTTGCAAGAGTCTTTCTGAATTTCTTGTTCATTTTGTGAGGTGAAGTTTCACTTCATTTAGTGAGGGTGAATTTCATTAAAACTGATCAATGTAATCTGTAAATCTGCTTAACTGGTGCAATTAAACTGCAATAGTTCAACTATGAGCAAAGGCCACCTGTTTTATTGACCTCCCACTGTCCCATCAGGATGTCTTGATAAACCATACAGCACGTATGATGGTCTCACATTTGCGCTTAGTTGAGGATGGCCTTGCCAATTTGTATGTTAAACAATAGTACAGCTTCCTATCTTTCTTATTTCTAGGCTAAAAAAATATAAAGAAAAATTCCAATATTTTCTTTTCATCTTGGTGAATTGTCTTAATTTTTCCCATCTGAAGAGACTACTGTCTTTGTCAGGTCCATGAGAGAACAAACGGTTTCTCTTTTACTGTTCTATTTGCCACAGCTATCATAAAAAAACTAGCGTGTATTTATTATATGGATTCATGAATGAATAAATCCATAAACTCCCCCAGATTAAAAAAATTAGGAACATCCTTATTTCTAATATTTTAATACATCTTTGTACTTTATGATTTCTGATATATTTCTCACAGTGGTTTTAAAGTCACATTTGCTTGTCATCTTCCTGAAATAGATTATGGTTAATCTCATCCTACATAGCACTTACTTTGAAAATTTGTGGTCAAACCCATTTTTATGTGTGATGGATGGCCACCCTTGTGCTGTTTTTTATTTTCCCCATACGATTCTAGCTTATCTAACATATTTTTCTTTTAATGTTTTAAAGCACTATATATAGCATATATATGAAATAATTTAATGTCATATGTGCTAAAAATCAAGTTCTGTAGCCATAAGTCCATGTCAGTTTGCTCATATTAACCTCCAGAAACAAGGTTAGGGATGAAGTTTTTTTTTGTTTGTTTGTTTTTTTTGTTTGTTTTGTTTTTTTTACTGATTTCCCTAATTCTGACCCCACTCGGAAACTCTAGAACTATGGAAAATGGACAGCCATGAGCTGACATCCTCCTAGCACTACTTTTCCGTCATTGGAAAGAATTTAGTTGACATAAAGAATTTATGATGATTACTTATTCAGTAAATGGTATATGGATATTGAAATTCCTCATGTTCCTGAAACTTCATTCCTTAGTGTATGTCCCTCACTTCATTCATATTTGTGAAAGAGGTGAGGATTCTTTGTGTAACTTCCTTTTTCCCTTTACTGTGGTTTGTATCCCCCCTTTCAATACCTGCACACAACTTTGGAGTCCTTTTTTAACTGAGTGCATTTGTTGTCTTAGATAACTTTGAAGTCTGTTCCTCAATTATTGAAGTTTTAACAGAGAAGAAAGGAAATTAAACTGAGTATGTTTTCAGGTAATTCCAACTTTTTCTCTTTCCTCATGCTATTATGTTTTTCTTCCTTTTTCTTCTGTTAAAAGATTGACTTGTTACCACCCTCATTCTTCCTTCACAATCACCATACAGACTCTTTCAAAATTATCTTCTGTTATATAATGTCTCTGTGTTCCCCATTGATGACAACTAGAGACTTGTCTGTCAGCATATACAGGGCAAATGTAGCAGTATCTTTCCCTAATACTTTTACTATGTTTAAAGAAAAAATAAATTTCCCATTAGTTGGTCAGAAACTCTTTTAATCTGACAAAAGTACAACTTAGATTTCAAAGGAATTTATAATTCAACACCTCAGGTCATCTCACATTTCTTCTCTCATACAGCAGTTCAGTGATGGCGGGAGAACTCGGAGCAGGCTTTTTGGACACATCCATTTGAGAATTCCTCCAGTTTATGTTCATACGTTGTCATTCAAATTTCTGAAGGCCCTTTATTTTAAAATGTACTTAAACTACTTTACTCCCAACCAAGGATACTTGTTTAACAAATTGTACATCTTTTCACTGAGATTTAAAAAAAAAGGGGGGGGGGATGAATTTTTAAAACTTGTGTTTTCATTTTAATTTATTGAATTAGGATTGCCAAATCCAAATCCAAAAGGAATTAATTCATAATAGTAACAGAAGTTTAGTCTGGACTATTACTTTTAAAAATAAAATTTAGTGTTTAGTTTTTGATTACAGTAGTAATGCATGTTGACTATATTTGGGAATTATAGAAGAAAATCTCCACTTACCACTAGATAGTCCTGATAGGACTTTTCCATGTTTTTGAAAAGTTTATGTAGCATGAGAAAGTTGAGTTTAATTTTTCACAGCTTTTCTCATTTTTTTAAAGGTTTTATTTATTTATTTGAAAGAGAGAGCAGGAGCGGAGTGGGGGGTGCGTCGAGGGGAAGAAGCAGAGGGAGACGCAGTCTCTCTGCTGAGCAGGGAGACAGGATGTGGAGCTCAATTCCAGGAGCCCAGGATCCTGGGATCATGACCTGAGCTGATGGTAGTTGCTTAACTGACAACCACCCAGGCACCCCAGCACCTTTTCCCATTTCTTTAGAGGTTACTGGTTTGTTTAGGTTTGTGTTCTTAGATAGATTTCAGTAGTTTTTTTAAATCTTCTTAGGAACTCATCCTTTTTATTGAAAATGTCATATTTTTATTTATTGCTATAACTGTAGCTAATTTATTTTGATTTTTACTTGAAATATTTTCCTTTTGTTTGCATATTCATTTGTGTATGTAAGATATTCAATGTCAAGTTTTCTTTTCTTGAATGTATTAGCTTCTGCTTTATTATATGACCTTCTTTTGTTTATTGTTAAATTAAGTTTATTTTGTTCTTCAACCTCCCACCCCAAGCTATTGAATTAAATGTTAAGTTCACTGAGTTTTATTCTTCCTTCTTAAATAATGAGAGCATTTTGGGGTCATTAATTCTCTCTCACCACAGATTTGACTGCTTCCTCTGTTTTGCAATGTAGCATTTCTCATGTTGTTATTTTGTGTGTAGTCTGTAATAGCTGTGGTGTTTTCTTCTTTCTGAACCAGATTTCTATAAGGATCCTAGTGTGGGCAGCACTTCCTAACCACCAAGGTGCTACTCTCTTAGAAGCTACCATACCGCTGAGCGAAGTAGTCAGAACCACAGCACCATCTCCCTCTAAGGAGGGCCATCTTCCTCAATGACCATGCTTCCCACAATTCTTCACAGCATAGGCAACACAGACAATAGTGATATAATAATACAGCTCAATGTGGTAAACAGTTGAGGGTATTTCCAGTTGTAATGTCTAATTTAGGAGCTTTGGGGCCCAGGTCCTACTCAACTGCCCTCAGAGCAGCTAAGAGACTAGGATTCCTGGTAAACCTGAAACCTATTTTTGGTACATCAGTTGGGAATTTCTACTCTGAGAGGTTGTCAAGACCACTTTCATCATGCTTTCTGTAATCGTTTACCTCAGACAATGACAGAAATCCAAGCATCCACACCTATTATCAATTAATTTTTTAAAATTATTGCACTTTAATTTACATACAGTAAAATCCTTCCATTTTAGTGTAAATTTGCATGAGATTTGACAAACACCTACGGTCATGTAGCAGTGCCCCCAATGCCGTCAAGATTTGGGACAATTTTGTCACTCCAAGAAATTCCCTTGTACCCTTTGTCTTCTGTCCTCCCTCACTCCAGACCCTAAGCAGCTACTGGTCTGTTTTCTGTATCCTGTAATTTTGCCTTTCCAGAGTATCGTATACATGGAATCATTCTTTGGCATCTGATTTCTTTCACTTAGCATAATGCATTTGAGATACATTCATGTTGAACATATATCAACCAGTACTTTGTTCCTTTCTCCTTATGGTTGTGTAGTGTTCCATTATAGGATATATCTCATGCTATGGTCAGTTGAAGGACTATGAGTTGTTTCTGAGTTTTAGTAATTAGGGAGAAGACTGCTGTAAAGATTTGTGTACAGCTTTTTGAGTGAACATAGTTTTCATTTCTCTTTGATAAATGCACAGAAAAGAGTGCTGCTACCCAATTAACAATTATTCATATATAGCCATGAATATTGTATGAACACAAATTCATTCTTAAATGGACTTTCACTATAGCACAGAAACCCTACTATGATGTTCCAGAAGTTTACCTTCCAACTCTTTAAGCCTCTCAATTTCGCTGGACTAAATTTCCAGTGAAGACCTTACTTCATTTCTCATTGAAAAAATAGAAACCAACACATGCAAAATCCATCATATTCCCACTACAATCTAAAGCTCTGTTTACCACAGAGCCTATTTTTCTCCTGTTAAAAAGGAAACAGTTCCCTCTATCTATCTTCACAAAAGGGTTTATTACAAGGCTGTTTTTATTTCTCTAACAGATATTTACACCCCCCTCCCCCCCTTAAATTTGGTTTTCACTCCTGCTACCCAATTGAAACTACTTTTGGCAAAGCCACCAATGTCCTTCATGTTGCTAAATTCAACAAATTGTTATTCTGTCCTCATCTGACTCTAGACTCTGGTGTATTTATCATTGATTGCCACTTTCTCTTGTTTTATTTTAAAGTCATTTGTTGCTAGAGCTGAAAAATTTAATAGAGTCAAATTTAATGATTTCAAGGCATGCAGAGCAGTCCTAGAGTATAATGCGGTGTTTTCCATTTTTCAGTTTCAGTTTGACTCTATTAGTGTCTTCTCCCCCAAACTTTAATTTTTAAAGCTTTCATACCTATAGAAGTTTCAAGAATAGTGAAAAGAACACTCACATACCCTTCACTCTAATTATTCTATTGTTAACAATTTGCCAAATTTGATTTCTTTCTCTCTAAATGTGTCTCTATAAAGGTCAATGTCATTCTGGATTTCTATACATGCTTAAACCACATATTTTCTCTGTATTATATCTCAGAATATTAACAATTTAAGCTTGTATGTTTAGGGCTAGGATCAATTTCAAATTAACTTTGTGTGAGCTGTGAAGTAAGGGTTGAGTTTCTTGTTTTTTCCTAAGATTTATTTTAATAGGCTTTTTTTTTTTTAAAAGAGCAGTTTTAGGTTTACAGCAAAATAGAGAGGAAGGTACAAGATTTCCCATATATACCATGCCCTCATATATGCATAGCCTGCCCTGTTATCAATGTCCCTTACCAGAGTGCTACAATTGTTATAACTGATAAATCTACACTGATACATCATTATCACCCAAAGACCATAGTTTACATTAGAGTTTACTCTTGGTATTGTTATTTAATTTTATTTTTTAAAAGATTTTATTTATTTGACAGAGAGAGAACGAGCACAAGTAGGGGGAGCAGCAGGCAGAGGGAGAACCACCCAAGTGCCCCTTGGTATTGTTATTTTATGGATTTGGTCAAATGTGTATTGACATATATCAAACATTATGGTATCATACAGAGGGTTTCACTGCCCTAAAAATCCTCTGGGATCTGCCTATTCATCTTTTCCTCCCCTTACCCCTGACAATCACTATTTTTTTTCACTGTCTCCAGTTTTGCTTTTTCCAGAATGTCATATATTTGGAGTCATATAAGATGTGGCCTTTTCAGATTGGCTTCTTTCGCTTAGTAATGTACATTTGTTTCCTCCATGTCTGTTTATAGCTTGATAGCTCATTTCTTTTTAGCACTGAATAATATTCCATTGTCTAAATATACCAGAATTTATCCAGTCACTTACTGAAAGACATCTTGGTTGCTTCCGAGATTTGGCAATTATGAATAAAGCTGTTATAAACATCCATGTGCAGATTTCTGTGTGGACATACATTTTATATTCCTTTGGGTAAATACTAGGGAGTGTGATTGCTGGTTCGTATGGTGAGAGTATGTTTAGTTTTGTAAGAAACTACCAAACTGTCTTCCAAAGTAGCTATACGATTTTGCATTCTAACCAGTAATGAATGAGAATTCTTATTGCTTCACGTGCTTGATAGCATTTGGTGATGTCAATGTCCTGGATTTTGGCCATTCTAATAGGTGAGTGGTGTTTGTTTTAGTTTGTGTTTCCCTATTGGTGATGTATGAAGTGGAGTATCTTTTCACATGCTCATTTGCCATCTGTATATCTTCTTTGGTGAGGTGTCTGTTAAGGTTCTTTGGTCCATTTTTAAATTTGGTCATCTGTTTTCTTACTGTTGAATTTTATGAGTTCTTGGTATATTTTGGGTAATAGTCCTTTATCAGACATGTCTTTCACATACATTTTCTCCCAGTCTTTGGCTTGTCTTTTCAAGGTCTTTTAATATTGTCTCTCCCAGAGCAGAAAATTTTAATTTAATAAAATCCAATTTATCAAGTTTTTCTTTCATGGACCGTGCCTTTGATGTCCTTTCTAAAAGTGATAGCCAAACCCAAGATCACCTAGATTTTTTTCCTATGTTTTAATCCTAAGAGTTTTACAGTTTAATGTTTTACATTTAGGTCTGTGATCCATTTTGAATTAATATTTGTGAGGGGTGTAAAACCTATCTCTAGATTGTCTAGATTTTTTTTTTCTTTTGCATGTGGATATTTTATTGTTCCAGCACAATTTGTTGAAAAGACTATCTTTTCTTTATTATATTGCCCACACCCTTTAGTCAATGATGAGTTGGCTACAATTATGTGTATTTATTTATGGGCTCTTCATTCTGTTCCATTGATCTATTTGTTTATTCTCTCACCAGTACCATGCTGTCGTGATTACTGCGGCTTCATGGTACATTTTAACATTGGGTGGTGTCAGTCCTCAAAATTTGTTCTTCTCCTTTAATATTATTTTGGCTATTCTGGGTTATTTGCCTCTCCATATAAACTTTAAAATCAATTTGCTGATATCCAAAAAATAGCTTGCTGGGTTTTAGATTGGGATTGCATTGAATATGTAGATCAATTTGGAAAGAATTAACACCTTGACAGTATTGTCTTCCTATTCATGAATATATAATATCTCCTCATTTATTAGTTATTCTATGATTTCCTTCATCAGAGTTTTATAATTGGGCATTGGTGGTACCTATATGGGAAAATAACTGACTTTTTGTATATTAATCTTGTGTTCTGCACCCTTGCAAAAATCACATATTAGTCCCAGAATTTTTCTTTGTTGATTCCTTTGGATTTTCTACATAGAAGATCACATCATCTGTGAACAAGAATTTAATTTTTTCTTCCTAATTAGTTTACCTTTCATTTCCTTATCTTGTCTTATTGCATTTTCCGGGACTTCCAGTACAATGTTGTAAAGTTGTGCTGAGAGGGGACATCTTTGCCTTGTTCTGGAACTTAGTAGGAAATTTTAAAATTTTCTCACCATTAAATATGACATTAGCTATAGGAGACATAGCTACTAAATGTAATGTGATGCCCTGGGCTAGATCTTATAACACACACACAAAAAAGCTATTAAGGAAAACTGAGAAATTTAAATAAAGTATAAACATTATTTAATAATAAAGTTTCAATATCATTTCATTAATTACAACAAATATACCCTGAAAATATCAGATGTTAATAATAGAGAAGACAGAGTATGAAATATACAGGAACTCTCTATACTATCTTCTCAATAATTTTGTAAATCTAAAATCACTTTAAAATAAAAAGTTTATTTCAAAAAAGACCAAGGTTTGTGAATTTAGAACATGCGAATTGAAGCTAATGTAAACTATAAAGTTATATTAACCAACACAGTCTAGTATTGGCATTAAGATAGACACATAAAGCAATGAAACAAAATAGAGTATCCAGAAATATATTCAGACCAATATGGTCTATTTATTTTTAACAAAGGTGATAAAGAAGAAAAAAATAATTTTTTAGCCAAAGTGAATGGAAAATTGAAAATCCAAATGCACAAAAATGAACTTTGAAAACATAGGTCAAAGGAGAAACATCAAGACAAATTTTTAAATATTTTGAGTAAATGAAAATGAAAACACAACTTGTCAAAATTTGGGGATACAACAAAAGCAGTACTTATAGGGAAATATACAGCAGTGAATGCATTCATTAGAACAGAAAGAAAATTTACTCATTCATCTAAGCTTCCATCTTAGAAAACCAGAAAGAGAAGAGCAAAGTAAAGCCAAAGTAAACAGAAAAAAAGATGTAATAAAAATTAGAGCAGATTAATCAAATTGAAAACAAAAAAATCAATAGAGAAAAACCAATGAAGCTAAAGCTGGTTCTTTGAAAAGATTAATGAAATCAATAAGCCTCTAACTAGGGTAACTAAGAAAAAAAGAGAGGACAAAAATTACTAATATCACAAATGAAAGATGGGACATCTCTACAGATACCATGAACCTTAAAGGGATAATAAAAGAATACTGTGAACAACTCTATGCCCACAAATTTAATAACCTAAATAAAATGGACCAATTCCTTGAAACACACAATCTGCCAGAACTCACATGAGAAGAAATACACAATCTGAATAAGCTTGTATCAATTAAGTAAATTGAATCAATGATTAATAATCATCCAAACGAAAATCACCAGACCCAGATGGGTTTACTGGTGAGTTCTACAAAACATTTAAGGAAGAAGTTATACTATTTATCTTCAATCTCTTTTAGAATATAGAAGCAGAAGGAATACTTCTAACTCCTAACATTACACTAATACCAAAATCAGCCAAAGACATTACAAGAAAATAAATCTATAGGCCAATATCTTGTATGAACATAGATGCAAAAATCTTCAACAAAATATTAACAAATCAGTCCCAAAATGCATAAAACAAGTTATACACCACAGCCAAGTGTGATTTATCCCAGGTATGCAAGTTTGGTTCAACATTCAAAAAAATCAATTAATGTAATCCATCACATCAACTGGCTAGAAGGAAAAAATTACATGATCATATCAATAGATGCACAAAAAGCATTTGAAAAAATCCAACATCTTTTATGAGATGTAAAACTCTCAGTAAACTTGTAGTAGAAGGGGAACTTTCTTAACTTGATAAAGAATGTCTATAAGAAGGGGTCCAGGATAGCAACATAAAGTACCTCTTCTCCTAGAAACACCAAATGTACAGCTATGTATGGATTATTTCCCTGTGAAAAAGACTGAAAACTAGATAAACTGCTCTCCACAACAAGGATAGAAAGACCACATGAAGTGAGTAGGAGAGGCAAAGAAATGGTCTTGTGAAAAATCCCACCCCCAGTGTAGCACATGCAATAAGGAGGGAACTCACCAGATAGGTAATTCTCTCCAGGAGCAAGAATTTGGTGACTAACATTGGGTGCCCTGGCCCCTGAAATCTGCACTTGAAAGACAAGTCCCCACAACATGTGGCTTCAAAAATCTTCAAGGCTGATATCTAGATGTCCCAAAGTACTATAGGAGGTGAGATTTCCCTTCTGGAGGGCTTAATGTGCAGTCTCACTCATTCAGAGACTCAGAAACAAAACAAAACAAAACACCAGCAGTTTGTAAAGTGTCTTGATTATATGTAAGGGAGACTAATTCACTGATCTGGGGTCATCAGTTGGAGGGTTGGCACAGTGGAGACACTTCCTGGAGATGGAGGTGCTAGTGGACATCTTCGTTACACTCTTCGTATAGCCTGCTAGCACGGGGGGGTGGGGGTGGGTAAGCTCAGGGGAGGCCCCCTCCTACATCTTGCTAGGATGGGTGAAGCATCAGTTGCAGCACTTGTGGAAGCTGGAGAGGGCAAGTAGTTGCAGTGCTCCCCCACTCCCTGGCTGGGGCAGGTGAGAATAATGGCTGCAGAGTTCTTCCACTCCCTGGTTAAAGTCTGCAAGTGCGGGTGCTTGTGACATCTCCCTGCCCCTGACTGGAGCTGGTGGGTGAGAGCAATCATGGCATTTTCTAGCTCCCAGCCAAAAGCTAGCACATGAGCCCGACTGGGCTCTCTCTTACTACATTGAAGTAGTCTGTGGGGTGCTCAACCAAGACATTCTCTTGCTGCTTTTCTTGAAGCTGGGGAGCATACCCCACCTACGAAACTTTCCAGCTACCTTACTAAAGCCAGAGGACATATGGAATCTACTCAGGAGATGCCCCTTGATCTGCTAGCCCCCGGGGCCATGGGTTGTCATTCCAGAATTCCACAGGACTGTAACAATCAAAAAGACAGTTCTTGGCAGGCCACTACCCTCCAGGGCACTACACAACAGCAGACTAAAATAGAGCCCCAGTCTTCCTGTGAAAAAGACCTATTTACTTAGCCTAAAGCTATAGCCTAAGGGACCTACTTCAGATTTCCCACACATCTAGAGACTAAGGAAGTATTCCCAGGGAACATGAACAGGGAGACACCATCTTTACTTACCCCCTTGGCCTCATTACAGCTTGATGGGACTTCTCAGAAAGGAGCTTGGTCTGGAGGCCAGCAGGGATTATAATTGTGGCACCATAGGACTGTATATACTTACATATTTTAAAAGCTGTTGCCACAGGGCGCCTGGGTGGCACAGTGTAGTTAAGCGTCCTTCTTCAGCTCAGGGCGTGATCCCGGCCNATAGGACTGTATATACTTACATATTTTAAAAGCTGTTGCCACAGGGCGCCTGGGTGGCACAGTGTAGTTAAGTGTCCTTCTTCAGCTCAGGGCGTGATCCCGGCGTTACGGGATCGAGCCCCACATCAGGCTCCTCCACTACGAGCCTGCTTCTTCCTCTCCCACTCCCCCTGCTTGTGTTCCCTCTCTCACTGGCTGTCTCTATCTCTGTCGAATAAATAAATAAAATCTTAAAAAAAAAAAGCTGTTGCCTGAGGCTCAGGCTTCCAATCAGCATGAAACTAGGTGCTAAATGAGATTCCTCAAAACACTGATAGGTCTTAGCACACCCTAAAACAATGGGGGCATAACAAGAATAAATCAAGCAGTTTAGACAATCACAAAGGTTTGAGAACCAACCAAAAGCTAGGGCCAGGTTGAATAGGAAGTATATGACTTACACAAGGCCACTTTTTCAAGCCAGAGAAAGGTAACTGTTTTATCTAATACATAGAAACACAGAGTGTCAAGCAAAATGAGGAAACAGAAATATTTTTTAAAAAAGAATAAGACAAAAGCTCAGAAACAGATATTAATGATATAGTGATAAGTAATCTACCTGATAAAGAATTCAAAGTCATGGTTATAAAGATGTTCACCAAACTCAATAGAAGAATGGATGAACACGGTGAGAACTTCAACAAAGAGATAGAAACAGAAGAAAGTGCCAAATGGAAGTCACAAAACTGAAGCTTACAATAACTGAACTATAAAATAAACTATAGGGTCTAACAGCACAATTGATGCAGTGGAAGAATGAATCAGTGAGTTGGGAGAGAAAGCAATGAAACTCACCCAGACAGTACAGCAAAAAGAAGAAAAGAATTAAAAAAAAAATAAGGGACTTCAGAACAACATCAAATGGGATAATTTTCACATTATAGGTGTCCCAGAAGGAGAAGAGAGAGACAAAGGAGAAGAAAAATTATGAAGAAATAATGGCTGAGAATTTCTCTAACCTGGGAATGGAAACAGACATCCAGGTCATGAGTGTTCCAAATAAAATGAACCCAAAGGAGCCACACCAAGGCACATTATAATTAAGATGTCAAAACTTAAAGAGAGAATCTTAAAAGCAGCAAGAGAAAAGCAACGGGTTATGAACAAGGGAAACCCCAGGAGGCTATAAACAGATTTCTCAGCAGAAATTTTACAAACCAGAAGAAAGTAGCATGATATATACAAAGTACTCAAAGAAAAAAAAATTAAATAAAAACTTCTATACAAGAACACCCTACTTGGCAAGGTTCTCATTCTCAATTTGAAGGAGAGGTAAAGAGTTTTCCAGACAAGAGAAGCTAAAGGAGTTTGTCATTGCTAAACTGACTTTATGAAAAAATATTAAAGGGACTATCTTATCCTCAAACTCTTCCAAAAAGTTGAAGAGGAGGGAAGGCTTTCAAACTCATTTTATGAATCCAGCATTACCCTGACACTAAAACCAGACAAGAACACCACACACATACATTACAGGCTAATATCCCTGATGAATACAGGTGCAAAAACCTCAGCAAAATGTTAGCAAATCAAGTTCAACGATACATTAATATGATCATCCGCCATGATCAAGTACGATTTATTCCAGGGATGAAAGGATTATTCAACATTAACAAATCAATTGTGACACCACATTATCAAAATGAAAGATAAGAATCATATGATCATCTGAATAGATGCATAAAAAGCATTTGACAAAATTCAACTTCTATTTAAGATAAAAACTTTCAACAAATGATATATATGAGAGACCCACAACTAGTATTATACTCAACAGTGAAAAGCTGAAGCTTTTCCTCTAAGATCAAGAACAAGACAAGGATGCCCACTGTCCCCACTTTTATTGAACATCTTATTGGAAGTCTTAGCCACAGCATTTAGGCAAGAAAAAGAAATAAAAGTCATACAAATTGGAAAGAAAAAATCAAACTGTCACTATTTGCAGATGATATGATAACATATATAAAAATCCCCAAAGACTTCACCAAAACACTGTTAGAACTAATAAGTAAATTCCATAAAGTTGCAGGATACAAAATTAATATATGAAATTTCTTGTGTTTCTATACAGTAATAGCAAACTATCTGAAAGAGAAATCAAGAAAATAATACCATTTACAATCACATTAAAAAGAATAAAATAACTAGAAATAAATTTAACCAAAGAGGTGAAATGTTATACACTGAAAACTATAAGGTATTTGTGAAAAAAAAAAACGGAAAAAGACACAAATAAATGGAAAGATGTTCCATGCTTATGGATTGGAAGAATTAACATTGTTAAAATGTTTATGCAATATCCACAATACATAAGGAACTCATATAACTCAATAACAATTTAAAACCCCCCAAACAGTCCATTTAAAAAACGGGCAGAGAATCTGAATAGACATTTTTTCTGAAGAAGATATACAATAAACAATGGGCATATGAAAAGATGTTCATCATTAATCAGAAGAGAAATCAACATCACAATGAGATATCACCTTACACCTGTCAGAAGGTCTATTATCAAAAAAAACAAAAACCAAAACAAAACCAAAAACAAAAAATAACAAGTGTTGACGAGGATATGGAGAAAAGAGAACTTTTGGGCACTGTTGTGGGAATGTAAATTGGTACAGCCATTATGGAAAACAATATGGAGTTTCCTCAAAAATTAAAATTAGAGCTACCATATGATCCAGCAATTCCACTACTGGGTATCTGTCAAAAGAAAATTACACACACACACACACACACACACACACACACACACACACACACACACCTGCGTGATGGAATACTAGTCAGCCATAAAAAAGAATGAAATTTTGCCATTTGTGACAACATAAATGGACCTTGTGGGTATTACGCTAAGTGAAAGAAGACGGAGAAAGAGAAATACTATATGATTTCACTTATATGCGGAATCTAATAATAAAACAAACAAAACAAAACTTAGACTCATAGGTACAGAGAACAGATCAGTGGTTGCCAGAGTTGGGGGATTTTGAGGAGGGAGAAATGAGTGAAGGGGATTAAGAAGTATAACCTTTCAGTTGTAAAATAAATAAGTTGTGGTGTTATATGTACAACATGGAGAATATAGTCAGTAACATTGTAATAACTTTATAAGGTGACTAGAATTATTGTGGTGACCATTTCACAATGTATACAAATGTCAGATTGTTATGTTATATAACCAAAACTAATTTAATATTGAATGTCAGTACTTCAGTAAAAAAGAGAAAAGAATATCTGCAAAAACCTTACAGCTTCTAATACATAAACATGGAATACCGTTAATTTTTTAAAGATCTTTGATTTCTTTCGCTGGTGTTTTGTGGTTTTCCATATACCAACCCTGCACATTATTTTTCATTTGTCCCTATTTCATTTTTTGATACTATCATAAATATTTTTTAACTTCTAATTCCAATTGCTCATTGTTGGTATATATTAAAGTAATTGCCCCATATGTTGACCTTTTATCCTGTGAACTTGCTGTACTTGCTTATTTGTTCCAAGGACGTTTTTTGTTTTGTTTTGGGTTTTTTTTTTTTTGGCAGGTTTTTCAGGTTTTCTACAAAGAAATTGTGTCATCAGTTTATTTCTTTCCAACCTATGTACCTTTCATTTCTTGTTCTTGTTTAATTGCACTAGTTAGAAGTTTAGTATAATGTTGAATAGGAGTGGTAAGAGAGGACATTATTGCTTTGTTCCCCATCTTAGGGGAGAAATGTCTAGCCTTTCACCATTGTGTACAATGCTAGTTTTAAGCTTTTTATAAATGTTATGTATTGAGTTGAAGAGGTTTACTGAATTGAAATGGCAGAGTGTCACTTCTGCTGAATTCTATCAGTCAAAGCAACAGTAGAGTTCACTTAATTCAAAGAGAAGAATGATGGGCCAGTTCTCGATGAGAAGAGTTTCAAAGAATATGCAGCCATTTTTAATCCACCACAATCTACTTTGAGCCACAAATTCTATTTCTTCCCCACAGAAAATAAACTCACTTTCTCTAAATCCCAAAAACTCTTATTCTCTTTCGGTATTATCTCAAAGTCCAAGATCTCATTTCTCTAAATCAAATCCAGGTGTACATTAGGCTTCTTGTGTGCAGTATTTCATGTATGGTTTCTCTTGATCTTAATGTGGGGACAATATATGATTTATGTGTTCCCCATACTCAATTTACAACAGTGAGGTAGGAATAGGATAACAGCAACAGACACTTCTGTTCCAAAAGGGGGAAAACATGAAGTTATGGAACTCTCCTGTCCACAGCAAATTCAATCAGGCATGTGTTGCCATTCTTTAAAAAAATTAGAGCCCAGTACTGTTCCGTAGAAATGATTCCTTATGCCTGTGGGCTTCTTCCTCTCAGCTTTTGGTCTAACGTTCGATTCACCCTTCCTTTCTATAAGAATTACCTATGTTTGTAGTTAAGTAGTTTTCTCATCCTTCATTTTGCCTGTAGGAAATTAGGGATCCTGATGCCTTTTTTCATTCTGTAATATCACTATCTTTTTCCTTTTGGGTGGTATAATCCTTTTATGTTTTGTAGACTTCGTGTTTATCAGTCTATAATCCATTCCAACAGACAACACCACACCCATAAATATCTCCAAGATAGGCTCTTATCTACCTGAGCCCTCAAGACCCTCAGAACCCTAATATTTAAAAGGAGAAGGTCTATCTATAGGTCTTGCCAAAGAAGGTTTTTTGTCCTTAGAAGTCATTTTGTCTAGCTGAAAGTTTATGAAACACCACCTTAAGTCTGTCTGGGGTCTTAAAAAAAGAAGGTTTTACACTTTCTCCCTTGAATTTACTTCACTAAATAGGAACCTGAATTGGATCTTTTCTCTGAGGCTATTTCCTACTTTTAGGAGTTTTGGTTGGGTTGAAAAGACTGTCCTTATTTCTTTAGTATTTCCTTCATATTTATGCTAGAAAACTTAATAAAATTTTCCTAAGTTTGTCTCTCATTTTTCATTTCATTGTGGATAGCTAGAACAATCTGTGCCTGCAAATCTCTGTAGCAAGATTTCTGAGATCATTAGGTTGCTATTCTATTTTCCATATTGCTGCAGGCAACAGTTTGCTAACTGTTCTGTCTGTACATAACTCAGCTGCCCTTTTCACTGGCCTTCAATAACATTTCCCTCATTGTCCTTGAAGCCCTAATAATCTCCCTAAGGCCAATCTTGGTTGTTTCACCAAGAGTTCCTTCCAGCTCCTGCCCACCACCCAGTTCCAGCCGATCTTACAATTTTGTGTGTTGTTTGTTTATCATAACACCTCACTTTCAGGTACTAAATTCTGTCCCAGTTATCTATTACTTCATAACAAATTACCCCAAAACTTGGAAGCTTAAAACAAGAAATGATTTATTATGCCTCATGATTTTGTGAATCAGTAATTTGGACAGGGCTCATCTGGTTCATGCTTCTGCTTTATATGATGTTCAGTGATGCCACTTGGTAGTATTCAGCTGCTGGGTGGGATGATCTGGAGGGTCAGGTTGGCTTCATGCACATTTCTGCTGCCTAAACAGGGATGGAATTCATCCGGGATTTTTGAACACATTACCCGTATCTGGCCGCTTTAGCATGGAGGTCTCAAGGTAGATGGATTATTTATATAGCATCAGCCCAAGCCTTAAAGAGAGAGAGTGTTCCAAGAGACAAGTTCAAGATGGTGCCATTTAAGGCCCTGGATTAAAAACTGACTCAAGTCTATTTCAAATATATTCTAGTAGTCAAAGCAGTCACAGAACTCCCTCTAGTTCTAGATATATTTTAGTTCAGTGACCATAGAGTAACTTCTCTATGGGAATAGTCTCAAGGAAGTTTTGGTCATCTTGAATCTGCTTTACCTCCTATTTCTATTTCAATGAACTATAAACCAAGATTCTTGAAGTATGGGAAAATTTTTCTTGTAGCAAATATTTGGAAAACTTGAAGTCTTGAAACTTGGATATCAATTAGCCATCATTCTATTAGGAAAAACCCCTCTTTTTAAGAATTAAACTATTCCCTAAAAATGATCTAGTCCTGCTTAGATTATGCCTTTAACATTAAAGAATCCGAAGCTTCCCATTAAATATCTGTTCTATCAGTTACTAGTTTTATTATCCCAGCTGAGCTTCTTGATTTTTTAAATTGTAAAACGGGTATAAGGGGCTATATCTATGGTATACATATAATTTTGTCTAAACTGGGGGCACTTTGGGCAATACTAAAAATGAAGTGGCCATGTCTTCTTGGCAAAATCTCAAATCTGAGGCTATCTTGGGTAAATGAGGACCCATTTGCCTTTTTATTTCTCAAGGTCCTTGTGATGATCAAAGAAGACTATATATTAACAAGCATTCAAAATTTATAAAATGTGAAATAGAGGCAAGATAGTGGTATTACTTCAAAAGCTTTTGGGGCTATTAGTTATATCTTCTATTCGGACTTGTAAAATTGTTTCTAAATCAGTATTTAACAACACTGAACGTACTGCTTTTCTCTAATTGCAGAACTGGAATGATATATTATAAGAGGATTTCTTTTTTTTTTAAGATTTTATTTATTTATTTGACAGAGATAGAGACAGACAGCCAGTGAAAGAGGGAACACAAGCAGGGGGAGTGGGAGAGGAAGAAGCAGGCTCACAGCGGAGGAGCCTGATGTGGGGCTCGATCCCATAACGCCAGGATCACGCCCTGAGCCGAAGGCAGATGCTTAACCGCTGTGCCACCCAGGCGCCCCATAAGAGAATTTCTTTTTATTCTAATCCCAGGGAATTGTGAAGAGAGTTAATCACCAACCAGCTTTGAACAGTAACCTTCCCCACCTATTACAGCTACTTCTGTATCCTTTTAGTTGGACTTTTTTGGACTAAGTAATATCAGGTCCTTTATGTTCTATGTTTCATCTTGTTAATATAGTTTGATATTCATTGTAGTTGCTCCTCCATGGTTTTAAATTATAAATCTTAGGATAGTTTTCAAGGTGATCACCTTTTAGATAAAGCTATCCTTTTACTTGAATATAATGAAAATCTTTTAGTTTAGCACATACACATTGAAACCATTCTAAAATACACTAATTTAGAGTGGTTTGTCTTAGACAATTTCAACATTCACTCTGAGCTTCCAGGCCCACGATATTATGCTTAACTCTTTGTCTTATGTCTTATGAATTCTTGCCTAACACCAGGTGTAGTTACAGGTTACTGGTCTTGCTATCCTTGGTAATCCTAGGGAACAGAAACCAGGAAGATCAACTCTGAATAACATCCAAAATAGAATTTTCTCCAAAATAAAACTGGTCTTCAAAGATGGGAAATTTTTTCCTTGTGGAAGCTGGAGGTAACAGATAGCAACTTAATCACTGGCTAGAACTCAATTATAGAACTAAGGACCAAGGTCAGATCATTCTTAGCAGCACTTTTGACTCAATCAGCCATTCGGGGAGTTAACCCATGAATCTTTATATTCTCATCCCATAGATCCAGGATCAGACCTTGGTTTGGATTTGTAAAGAGCCTTATCATGTGAAAAAAAAGTTGCAATCTCTGTGTTCAAAAACAATGAAATACAATCGGAAGTGTGGTCAAACTTGCCAAATGCACAATAAAGAGAAATGAGTACTTACAAAATTAAATAAGAACATTGATGAAAAAGGATGAGTTAGCCTGTTGGAGTAAGGTCCAAGTCCAGAGCAGGTAACATATCTATCAGGGTGCTTAGTTAATGTGTGCACATGAATGGAGGCGTCCCACTGAGGTAGTATTAATGAAGTTCAGGAAATGCTATCATATTCAAGTCTAAAATATATACAGAGGTGATGCTTGAAAACTGCTTCAAGATTATATTTTAAAATCGTAACATAAACCCTATCCTTTCAGGGTTTGATGCACTCATGTCTTTTTAAATTTAATGCCATATTAGTTGAACATCCTCTGAATTTTGCTTAGAAATGTTATTTAATTTATTGCATATTTCCTCTACTTCTATAGGAGGCTTTTATGTTGCTGTAGATCTCAAATATTTTCTTGCAAATTACTACAAAGTATTAGTGGTGCTTGATTAAGTGACATCAATCTAAATGGAAGAAGTGCCAACCTTGCACATAGTGTCAACAATAGACTTAATAATGCTCTGAATTGTGAGTTTCCACTATTGTGTTAAGAATGAGAATTACAAGCACTCTCTTTTCCTCTTTTTAAAAGTATGTCATTACATTTTTTAAAAAGAAACAATAATTAAAGAAACAGTCCACAGTGCGTGGTTTCATGGCTATATTCAGTGGAGAGTCACTTGTTTTGATAAATTCTTTACCAGTAACTCTGATTATGAGAATCACTTATTTAAAAGTGATTGTAATAGTCATAAGACAGAGTTCATTGTTTTCATTTTGTAGAGGTTGCATTATAGGAAATAAAATAGACTTTCTCTTTCTGCATTTCCTTGTCATTAGATTATTTTATGTCTGCAGTAAATTTGTATATAGCTACATTTTTTTTATTATGTACGCTATTCAAAGATGCTAAAATGAAAATTCAAAGTCTTCAAAAGTTTTTAAAATAATACTTTAAAAATCTAGCTGGTAATCTTTGACATTAAGAACATGATTCAAAACAATAGTATTTGTTGAGCTGAATTAAATATATTTTATTCTTTAAATATAATGCCATTTAACGTTTAGTTCTGAGACAATAACGCCAATGTTCCTGAAGCAACAATGCTTCCTTCATTAAAATTATACATTATACTTGAGTTATTGCCAATTATAAAAGGCTTTGGGCTTATTGCACATTTTAAATTATTAAGGACAAGAACTACTATTTTTAAACTACATTTGGATTGACTATGCCGTAACCTGACCAACTAGTCTTCTAACCATCTTCCATCCCTGTTATCTTTCCTTGAAGACTTTCCTAATATGCCTTAAGATAAGAAAGTCCTAACTTTTTAGTTTTTTAGGTATTTATATCACGAGTTAAAATGCTTTACAGTTCAAGTATTGAGTTACTAATTACATTAATTTTAACTAAGGTTGTCAGTCATCATACACTTCAGTATGTTTTAGATCAACTTCTTGCTTTCTTGATCACCTTGTTGAATTTTATCTATTCATTGCTTTTCCCTTAATGAACTTCATAGTCCATATTCATACATAATATTTGTACTTTTTATTTAACCAGTTTTTAATTTTAAAATTGTCTCTATTATTATGAACATTATTTCTTCATTAATATATATTTAAAGAAAATGGCTTTTATTTGACCAATTTTAATTTTACCCATTATATCAGTTACAATGAGAGTTGATGCTACTATTTTATAAATTTGTTAAAATACTCCTGTATAAAACTAAGATGGCCATTGGGATAGAGTGGTCACAGTATAGGACAGTAAAAGGACACAGGAGTAAAAGGACCATTTTCCTTCTCTACCACTAATATTATCTGTGGGACTTTGGGCATTTTATTTAATATGTCTGAGGTTTAGTGGACATATTTGTAGAATGAGGAAACTAATATTTATCTGCTTGAAAGCAAGAAATTCTCTTGAGCTACCGTTCTTTTTTTTTTCTTCTCCTGAGCCATATTCTTATTCTAAGATCTCAGATTCCATGATTATTGATTTCCTTCTTGGTTTGGAGCATTTGGATTTTAAGTGCTTATTGACAGACTCAAGATTATGCCTATAAACCTCTTGATAGCTAATCTCTATTTTGAAAAGTTTGGTCATTGGCCTCTATTGATTCAAATGCTGTTTATGTTTACAGCATGTTTATATTACACTTGATGTAATTTTTTGGGATGTGGTCGGGAGTCATTGCAAAAAAAAAAATTAAAAAAAAAAAAGAAAGAAAGAAATAAACCAAGTATGAGCCAGTGTGAGCAGATGGTCAAAACAATACAAAGAGAAGAACCTATGAGGCACATATTAAATGAGGAGGTTTGAAAGCATGTTAGATCTATGACACTGTCAGAAAAAGAATTACTTTACATTGGGATCAAATTTCTCAACCCTTAGCCTGCTTCCTTGAATCATTTGGTGGGAAAGAGGGAGAGGTGCAGAAAGTAATAATACCTGGTCTAGGGAATGGATATGAATCTTGTCCAGAACATTAAAGATTATCTTTTATTCCATTGTGCAGATAATATTTAAAAATAATTGATAAACTAATGATTAGTTCTGAGCACTGTAGAACATGGTGCCCTAAACTATAGGTTCACAGGGAACCACTGATGGTGTATCTGTGACTTCCTATCAACTATACTTAATACTTGTGAAATTTTTATGTCTCATGGATGTCCATATAATCATCAATTTTTCTTTATTAGATCTTTTGTGTTTGTGTGTGCTCAGTGTTACTTAAGGAAAGGGTATTGGGTATTATAAATAGATCTTAGCACTGATATGTGATGTATTTGGCATAAATACATCAATTGAAATTTATGTTATATTTACATATAATGTTTTGCCTAAATAGTACTTCTTAGCAAAGTGTATATTGTGAGTAAACAGTTACATTCAACAAAATTTTACAATACTTCAAGTTGTCTCAAAAGCCTTGTAGAAAAACAACCCTAGAATGCTGGGGACAAGACATGGAACACATCATATTAAAAAAAAATTAAAAATGGTATGAATGAGTGAGTCCTTACAAGGAAAATAATGAAATGACATTCCAAGGAAGGAAGAATTACTTGTGCAAAGGGTGGGAAATGAGAGCAGAGTGTGGTCAAGGTATGTTGTATTAAAAAGTTGGAGAATGGGAAAGAGACAGATCATGGGGTTGGAAATTGAGTGTCAAGTTTTCAGCAACACTAACTAGGAAATGCCAATAATTCATCACTGTTTGTCAAATGTCTTAGAAAAGATACAAAAAAACAGTGTAACTTGTCCTCAGTATAAACTTATACTTAGATATTGTATATTTTATATTTAGATACCTTATCTAAAATATAACTTATGTCTTCCTCAATATCTTTCAAAAGTGATCTATAGTTTCTAGGATATAGGTCCTTTACGTCTCTGGTTAAGTTAATTCCAAGGTAACGTATGGTTTTTGGTGTTATTGTAAATGGGATGGATTCCCTAATTTCTCTTTCTTCAGTCTCGTTATTCGTGTATGGACGGAATCTGGGGATGTACTGTATGGTGATTAACATAATATAATAAAATAAAATTAAAAAAAATAAAATATAACTTATACTTAAAATAAAATAGAATTTATACTCAATGGATTAATAGTACATTTACTAATGATCACATTTTCTATGTTGTAGTTGGACTTTTTTTTGAGGTGGATCTGCTGTTTTTACAACCAAGACTTGAATGTATATGTGGTTTTTGTTTATATATAAGTCAAAAGAATTTTTTTACATGATTACAGGTATTTTTAATATCCCTTTAGTATCATACTCTCAGAGCAAATTCATCAACAGACACTATGGATAATCCATTACATGAGAGCAACACTATGCACTCTTAATCTATTGGCTTTAATGAAATTAAAATATTGTCATTACTTCCACTTTTCACAATTTTTTTACTTATGAATTTTTCTGGTGACTAATGGTAAAAAGTGTTAAGCTAATTTGGTGCTCAAAACTTTTTCAAAGTTCCTCAAAATAAGAGGTATTTCACCCTGTCTT
This sequence comes from Ailuropoda melanoleuca, assembly GCF_002007445.2. NCBI lineage: Eukaryota > Metazoa > Chordata > Mammalia > Carnivora > Ursidae > Ailuropoda > Ailuropoda melanoleuca. The sequence goes on along the minus strand of NC_048219.1, from coordinate 133,794,944 downwards.
ACAGTCCAAATGTAAATCAACTAATATTCAATCATATCCCTCAATAAAAGATTTTTAAGTAACATATTTTAGTTCAATATTCATATTATATTACTTGATATGTCATAATTCTTTTAAGTTAATGGTTGCATTCAGAAATGAAATCTTTCCAAACAGCCTCCAAAACCATGCAGATAAACAAAAATAACATTACCTGTAGTCTATGGCTAGTAATAACTAGTAGACAAAGATTCCACAAACTACGATTCACTCTGAGTGAGTAAATAAACGTTCAAAATAAGCAGAAGCAGGCTCTCGACCTTTCAAGAAAATAGCAAACCAATAAGGATGGAATAGAAGAAAGATGAGTGAGAAATGATCTTCATGGGACAATATTTTGATTACATCAAGTGGGGTTTAACCTTGGTAGAAGAGAGTGCTGCTCGCAACAGGGAAATGTTGTGAAGAAGTCTGCTAACTGGTAGATTAAATTAAAGGGAGGCCCTTGGAAAGCATGTGAGACCAGAGGAGGCAGAAATCTTGGGAAGATACTACATACAAGAGCAAGGGCAGCAGTATAGATGTGGGAAGTATCCATTTGAGGCTTGGTTGTAAAAGAAGAAAAAGTACTTGAAGATAAAAAGCTAAGGAAACAAGGAAATGCTCCAATATGAATTAGAATAATTGCAAATATAAAAGGCAACCATGAAATTCAAAATAGAAACATCAGAATCATGTGATAAACATAAGAATCCTGACTGAACTAAAAAATAATTGAAGAAAAAGACGGTTATACCCATAGTAAAGTAGTAAATTAATTACAAGATGCCCAAGGGAAGTCAGACATGTTTGTTAATAATAAAGATGCAGAAAATAAGAATGAACGAAAAGCCACAAAAATGAAAATAATAAATACGGGAAAAGATCAGAGAAAGAAAAATAGATTAATATAATTGGAGTCCAAGAAAAACTAAAACAAAACAATAGAACAGAACTGATATTTAAAATGACAATCTAAGAAAACTTTCCTGAACTAAAAGAAGGCTTGATTTTACATATTGAAAAAGTCCTCCATCTGCTGGCAAAAATTTACTTTGAAATATATTCTAGTAAAAATGCTGGACTTTATAGATAAAGAACAAAAAATCCTTCAGGCTTTAAGATTGAAGAAAAGAAGACGAAGCAGCAGCAAGCTACTTAAAAAGGAAGGGAAACTAACTTGGCATTGGAATTCTCGATGGCAACATATAAATCAAGAACACTGGAGAAATGTTTTTAAGAAACTCAAGGATAGAATGACAAGGACTTTAAATCCAGTCAAGCTGTCTTCTAAAAATTAGGCTAAAGCAAAAACAGTTTAACACTGTAAGAACTCAAAAACTCTTATACCTTCAAGCTCTTCTCCAGGAAACTACTGTGGAGCAAATTTTATCTAACCTCTCAATGCTAGGGGAATTTTTGGCAAATAGACTGATAATGAAAATGGAAAACGTTTAGATGGATATAAGTATGGAAGAAGAGCATGTGATTTTTATATGTGCTTGACAAAGTAGAAATAATGTAACTAAAAAAGAAAATAAGAGAAGGGAGAAAGTGTCATATAGGAAAAGCCAATGAAATGTCATGTAATTACCATTTTGGACTAAAAAAATATTACTTCAAGCTGAGAAAACAAATCAGAGACACTTAAGTAAGGAAAGGGAGGGCTAAGGAGAACATACAAAAGCATTAGTATAAAAGTAATCATTAGAAAAATTATATATCTTCTTATGAAAACAGTGAAAAAAAACAGAGCAAGGAAAACAGAAAACATAGTGAAAAACACAATAATTATAATGTAATTAATTATACATTTGCCTATCAATCTATCTGACAGAGCTGAGACCAAATATCAGTCCTACCAACATATCTAAATGAGATTAATCACTTATTGAAAAAGAAGCCTTTTTCAAATTGGCTTGCAAAGTAAAGCCTAACTATGTTATGTGCAAGTTAATACATGAAATAAGTGACTCATACAGACTAAAAATAAATAGTATTGGTAAAGCTATACCATGTGTATTGCACCCTTTTGTGCACTGTTCTAACTTTTAAGTCCTCTTCTGACTTCAGACACTGCTGTGGCTACTGGTTCCAAGTAAACTTTGCACCAGTATGAACTTGACAGTGCCTCACCTTGAACCTATGCCATCTACCTCACTTCCAGAAGAAGGGATTATGTGATGCCATGACAATGACGACTCAAGGCAACCCGCTTAGCAGTCATGCACAACCCAGAAATGTAGAAAACTTTAGCACCCATGGAGCCACCATTGAATAAGGGAGAGTGGGTGCCTGTGGATAAATGATTCCGCCTTTCATCCTTGTATCCGGATGAATGCTTATGAGATGCATTTCACAGGGCTCTACAGATAGTCCTGCAGGGTTCAGAACCAGGTATCTGTAACTACAGCCAATCTAGTAAACCCATACACGCAAATAATGAATCATGGAACTTTACATCAAAAACTAGGGATGTACTGTATGGTGACTAACATAATATAATAAAAAGTATTAAAAAAAAAAGAAAAGAAAAAGCAACATCTCTCGCATGGGTAAGAGAGGGGAGGACACAGGAAACACTGCGGCCCCCAAGATTGGAGAGAGAGGTAGGTGAACACACGGGGCCACCGCTTCCACTCAGGAAAGCCGACTGAGGAGTGGAAAGACCTGTAGAAACCAGGGCCGGGACAGGAAAGCCTGGCCTGTAATTGGTGAATTGCTGGAGGCTCAGCGTGGACAATTCTGAGGCTACAAACTCCAGGAGGACCCAGTCGTGGGACGTGGGGGAGGAGAGGCGCATTATTGTGAGATTCACTTCCGGAGCTGGATCCAATTTGCCTAGTAAATATCAGAGACAAATCCCCTCAGGCTGCAGCAGTCGGAAGGAAAAGACCATGTTGAAATTCACCAGAGCACTCTCTTCTGCTCCACGAGGCCTGCCCTCAGGGGAAACTACTTAACCCAAGCCTAACCTGCTGGGGTCTCTTCAGAGCCTAACGGACCTGGGAGAAGGGACACAACCAACTCCAGCCTGCTCTAGCCGTCCTGTATCATCAAAAGGTAGGCGACCGAGTGCGGGGAGGAACTGAGAAACACTTGGGAGGAAACCGAGGCATGAGGAGGAAGCTGGAGCAAGATGCGCCTATTTGTGTCAAGAGTCCTGAGTCGCCGAGTTGGTAGCAGGAGGTCGTGCACAGGCAAGAGGACATTTTAAATGAATCCGAGTGCTTTCGCATGGGGCGAGAGACTGGGGAGAGGACAGAGATGCATGTGGATATCATATCCCTCCATCCCCGTTGTTTGTGCCACTGTTCAAGAGTCCGCAAAGGTTTGTCATTGAAAGTGTATAGTGAGAGTAATAATAATAATGATCGAGTTAACCTTTATTAAGCCCTACTGTATACTAAACATTTTGCAAAGTAGGAAATGCGAGGCTCAGCGCCTCTAGCGTGATTTTCTGCAGCACAGTCCCTTCTTTCAAAATTCATCCGGGCTCTGCTGTCACAGAAGCCGGAGCAGAGAGCACTCCGGGGGTTGCAATCTCCCTCCCGGTCAGTGATAAGTGGGGGGCACCCTGTGGCCCACCTCCTGTCTGTGTCCGAAGTCCAAAGAGGAGCGGAGAGCTCAGGAGGTATATTGTACATGCCCTTTTCATTAGCATTCAGTTTTGGTCTGTTGCTTATGATGAGATAGGACAAGCATTTTCAGGGTGCTCCATTAAATTTCTTCCTAACGCCTGAATCTCTTTATGATAGTGAGAAGATAAGATGCCCTTGTCCTCCATGTCCTTTTATTATTCACTCTAACCTGGTTCTTGAGTGTCTCCATTCACCCATTCTGAAGCCTTCTTTTCCTAATCTTTTTAGATTATTTCTCCATTTTTTGAAGACCGGGCAGTTGGCTCTTAAATGTTTCCTGCGGTCCTTTCATTTCACTGAATTTTAAATATTTCAGCCAATTTGAAGAGTTCATAATGATGAATAAGATTAAGCTTGGAGCTTAACCTTTTGAAACTGGGTGACGCGTTAACTCGGCTGGAACGCTGGTTAATTTAACAGCAGGAGTTGAATTAACTTGTCACAGCTCTGCCATTGTTAAATTTCCTGCTCCTGATCCTTGTCCCAATCTCACAGAGCTTGGTTGTCCTGGGACCAGGCGATGAGCCGGGGTGAAGATTAAGGATGGGAACGGGAAAAGAAAAGGGGCATGCGTTGTGGAGATGGTAGCAGGGTGACCAGAAATGTCCAGGCGAGGAATTCATTTCAGCTGGAGAAGACCCGAAGAAAACAGCACAGAGGGGAGCTTGAAAAAATACAGGGCAGGGTAAGGGAGGCATAGGAGGGTGTGCCGTGAGCAACGGAGCTGGGATGAGGAGTATGTTAAGAGGAGGCAATGCGTGATGAGGTTGGAATTTCGTGGAAATGCCTTGTGTTCGGCATATCAGAAGCTCTTAAATAGTGCAGTCTGGCAACCAAAATAAAATGACCTGCTTAAAAATACCCCTCGCGGTAGGCAGGAATGAAAATGTTGAACCATAGGAACAATTACAGAGACTATCTCAGCAACAAGAGAGAAGTTCTCCTAAATTCGGCTCAGCAGAAATCTTTATTTGGCATATTTGTAGATCGCTGTCAAACATTTTGGCTTGGGTAAAAATGCAAATGGCACAGTTACGGTTCCCTCAGACACACAGGCATTACTGGGCTGGAACGCTCTGTGTGCATGTATTGCTTGCTTACCTCGCGATTAACCCGCAGATATGCATTATCTCAGGTTTGCGATTCTTTCTCAGACGGGAAGCTTTGTGCAGTAGGGGAAGCTGCTCGGCCCTCCGAGCAGAGGCCTAATGACACCTGAAAGGCAGGCAAAATAACCAGTCTGCTTCGAAGCACCAGCCACTTTGAGGCCCATCAATAGAGATCACCTGAAGCCCGTCTTTCTTCCAATTGTTTCAGGAGTGCCTTAACTTAACACCTAAAGGACATTTTCTTTTCTATTTGTATGATTTTGTTTCAGGGCTGACGTTATTCTATGGGCGCTCTAACAGGTTTTCAATTTCCAAGGTAGTTGCCTGAAAAGACTGTTGGCCGTTCAGGAGCCTAACCAGTGCTCAGTAGCTGGATCTGAAGCGGGTTACTAAGGATTCCAAGGCCTTTTGCTTCTGTCCAAAATTACTTTAAAGTCTAGCTAACAGATGGCGGGGCTGTGTCTGATGGATCAAGGGAGTGAGGCAAGTGGAGAAAAGGTGAAAGGGATAAGTAGGAGATAGAGGACAAAAGGAAGGTAAAAAAAAAAGTGTGATAAGAGAGGAAAAGAATGAAGAATTTCTTGTTTAGTTTCAGTAGAGAAACTACACTCTGAAGGCATTTTAAATTCACCAGTCGATGTTAAAAGGCACAAAGAAAGTTTTGAATCCAGGTGGCTAGAAAGCAATGCACTAAAAAGTAAACATAATCAGAGATTTGGTGACTCAGTGGGGGAGGTGAAACTTTCCTTCTCCGCCACAAGCAGTTTGCTGAATGCATGCTTGTTTTGTTTCCTAGAGTTGGAGCAGAGGTATCATTGCTGATGCAGATTGGGCAGAATTTGGGGATACAAATATGGGGTGTAGCTTTTACTGCTGTAGTGGTAGCCGCATGTTTCCTTTTTCTATGGAGGTTAAATTAAAAAAAAAAATTTTTTTCTACCATCCAATCTAAGTCTCATAATAAAATAACATCTAATGGGAGGTGGATTTGTCTTGTTTCTCCAGAATAAGAATTTAGTTTTCAAGTTCTAAGGGATCCTTGAGTTATTTGGTGTCCAGATCATGAACTCCAGGGGCAGCGCTGTGTGGAAACAATAATGCCATCCTTGAACATCATGTTTCTTAATATTACTTGGTACAGCTGACTTGGATTGGACTTAACATTTCTGTTAGACAATAAAGTAAGAAAAATTCAAATAAAAAAGAATGGCACAAAAATTTCCACTGTCTCAAATAATACAACAATGATTTCCAAACTACATTTCATGGAATATTAAATGGAATGAGACTCCCATGAAAAAGGTATTTCATGACTTTATTACTGTATATCTCCAGGATACGATAGGGAACTTCCCAAATGTATTGACCGTAGAATCATTTTTCTTCACAGAATACCAACCATTACATTTTAGAACAGAACTGTTCTTCCTGAGAACATCATAGTGATTCTTCCACTGAGTTTTCATGAACATGTTCAGAAAGAGCCAACCTGTAGCCTGTTCAGAGACAGTGAGAAGTTGACATTCCCAGGGCCACCAGTATGATTTAATGTTCTAGGTTTGACCTGAGAAGTACTGAGCTATCTCTAGCACGCTAGCTTGGGCAGTGCCTTTAGTTCGTTGTGACTTCTGTTTGTGGTGGATGGTGTCCCAGGAACTTTGTGTGTACAAGTAAAAGAGATGCTAAGGGGCCAACACCAGGAAAACCAACTCTCAAAGTTTCAAGGTTTCTGCGTGCTGAGAATGTACATTTTGTAGCCTCAGAGAGGGGGAGACGTGGGCTGCTCTGCTGTGTCCGAACAGGACATCTGTACTCCTAGTCAAATGGCCATCCAGGCACCTCAGTGCTTCTTTATGGGCCTGTAATTTCTATTATGACTTTCGACTGTCATCTTTCAGCATATTTTCATTTATTGTTTTTAGCTACAATCAGGCCAGTAATAGGAGAGCAATTCTAGGGAGTGAATGCGCAGATAAAATATGTAGACCCTGGCAATAGTGAGGTCTATTTAGCCACACCTCATATTTCAGTTCCCAGAAATGTGTGTGGGGGCTGACATAAGTACTCCCTGTTGTGTTATTGCTTATGGCTCAGTAGCCCTTTGAGAAGACCGGAGAATAAAGGACTGCAGCGAGCGGGTGTTGTAGAAATGGCAGAGCTAGAAAGGGTGCCTACAAGCACCCGAGAGAGTTTTATGTTTCTTAACAAATGTTTTCTTGATGTTACCCTCAAATCCCACCTGTGTTTCCTTCTCTCACCATCCACATCAGTCGCCTCTTTGCTTTTTAGACTTCCTTTTGAGGCATCAATGAACCTAAAGGAAACCAGCATGGTGGGAATTTCACGACAACTTGCAGCATATCGCTTTCTTGGCAGCAAGGCGACTAAATGGCATTCAGACTCTCACTGCAGGGCCACAGCTGATCAATAATTTCCAGGAGCCCCTTCTGACTGTCAGAAGCAAAACCAAGGAATGTGACTAGGCCAGTTAGAAATAGCACCCTGACAGGAAAATTCCAGGGCAGTCAAAAGAGAAATTGTAACATTTGGTTATATTACTATGTGTTAAGGCTCTTGCTTGACAGGAGACATTTGGTTCCCATTTTAAGGCTGCAGAGGGCTTTAACTAAGCATCGAGATATGAGTGTCACAGAGGAGTGTTTCAAACAGCTACATTAAGAAATTGAGGTTGTCACATCTCCCCTTGTGATTTTAAGGATGAGAAATGATCATCCAGGTATATACTAAAAGGTTCCATTAGAAAACTATTTTAAATGCCGTTACCCTGGTAAAGCCTCCCCTAATGAAATGGAAATAATGTTATGATTTCTGAACTATATTTTTTTTCTTACTTTTCTGTCAGGAAAGTCTCTCCTCTGGCAATATAGTACAGGTATATTTTTCTCAGCTTATTATTTTTCCATTGTAGTGTAGTAGGTATAGTCACATAAATAGGTGCTGCATGATTAACCAGGAATTCCAACTTTTAGAAGTATTAAATAATACAATGCCTGTCCAGAACAGTGCTAAATATTAGATTACTTGATAGATGTTCTTGAGTGATGAAGAAAACAAAAAATTCACTCTTTTCCTTTGTACTGTGCATGTAGAGAAGACACAGAGTATTATGAACATCATTGTCATCACCGCTTTTTTATTGATGGTGGCATGTGGAGTACAATGTGGCTGGGGTAAGAAAAAGGCAACTCAGTTCTTGGACTCCGTAACCCCATAGATTAGTCAGCTGAAGGTCAGACTCCTTGCATAGTCCTGTAGGTCATTAATGGTCATTGTGGTATTTGGAAGGAGATCTCCCAGACTCTAAAGCTTTTGCTCATTATTTAATACAGGACTGCGTCCTCGTCAGTGACAAAAAGTTGGTACTAACAGAATATTCATGCTGCTTTCAGCCTCAGTTATTCCATCTGTAAAATGGCAACAGTGGTGCATTTATTGGGTACATTTCAAAACTGTTGTAAAGAAAAGAGATAATTGATACACAGAAATTAACATGGGCTCTTAGTTAATGTATTAAAGTTAATTCAACATCATCATCATCATCATCTTCTCCATCCAAATTGCAAAGTGACTTGTAGAGTTCAGTGGGATAATCACCTTTCTTAAAGGGTTGAGGTTAATATTGAGAAGCACTTTGAAAGGGCCAGACTTGGCAAAGAAGGGGAAAAGCCGTTCAAGTTTAGAGGGAATATTTGTGTCATAACTTGGAGGCAATAATATTTTAATTCAATTTTGTAGAGGTTCTTTTTTTTTTCTTCTTCAAGTTTTTATTTACGTTCCAGTCAGTTAATAAACAATGTAATATTAATTTCAGATGTGGAATTAATGATTCATCACTCCCATACAATACCCCGTGAGCAGGACTCAATGGGTAGAGTTGAGAGAAGGAATGGTGTATGCGCAGCAGGGCAGTGGTGGTGGTGGCAATTAATGGAGTCTTTATTCAGTTATTCAAGAAAATATTTAATGACTGTTGTTTTATGCCAGTCACAATACCTGATACTGGTTTTATAAAGTATATATACACAATGATATCTGCATTCAAGAAGCCCACAGTTTAATGGACCATCAAATAATGAACCACTAGTTTATTGCGTGGCCAGTGTTATAAAATACAGATGTGTACAAGGTACAGTGGTGGCAATGAGCAAGAAGAAGCTAACTTTCTTGAGAAGACCGAGAAAGTCTTTTCTAAAGGATGCTGCTTCAAACTATGCTTTCTTTTGGGACTGTAGTTTGAATTTCAGAGAATGTGTGGCTCAAGAGCTGACCAACAAAATTCCTTTACCTATAGGATGGAGTAGAGAGTGTGGGGAAGCAGAAATATCTGAAAAAAATGCTGTTTTACATGACATAGGTAAAGGATAGGGTCTGACCATGGATGGATTAGGAAGAATTAATGATGATAGACTCAGTGTCAAAGGTAAAAGAAGAGACTGGAAAATATGAGATTTTATTTACAAGCTTGAATGTTGTCAGAGATAATCGTGCCTTTGATATATACACAGAAAGATGAAGAGCCATACAAAATGTCAGCTTGAGTGGGAGTTAATTATCCCAGCATGGAGAGAATTTCAAGAAGGTGTCAACCAATGGAGCTACTGGGGAAATTGAATAGCATATAAGCATTTTCTGAATTAGGTCTATTTCATTTTGTACAGTGCCCACAAACCACAAAGATACAATGGATAAATTTTCTTTTTGAGCTTGTCAAAAGCAGAGAAATAAAAATAAAAAGAATTTCATACAACATTCCTATATATAAAAAAAATATGAACACACTTATTTCAGAGCCCAAAGTGATTTTGGGGTTTTTGTCCTGTTCCACGCTCCTCGACTAGCATCACTAAGTGAACTGATTCTTTTTGTTGGTAAAATCTTCAAAATAACACATTTTTTGTTTCTTTAAGTAAGGGTGTTTGAAAACAGGATAGTGGTTTTAATTGTATGGAAAATAATGTATCTTCACCACAGTCATGGTTATTGTTACTCTAGCCCTGACAGTATAGATTTCATAGCTGTGGTCTGATATGTCCTTCTCTGCAATGTTCTATTCTGACTTTTGAATAAAGAAAAGCATGTCACATTTGCTTTTCTGTGTTGTGCAAATTTTCTGGTTTTCCTAGGTGTTACATATGATAATTATTAATATATCATTTTTTTTTTAAAGATTTTATTTATTTATTTGACCAAGACAGAGACAGCCAGCGAGAGAGGGAACACAAGCAGGGGGAGTGGGAGAGGAAGAAGCCAGGCTTCCAGCAGAGGAGCCTGATGTGGGGCTATCCCATAACGCCGGGATCACGCCCTGAGCCGAAGGCAGACGCTTAACCGCTGTGCCACCCAGGCGCCCCTAATATATCATTTTTTTTAATACCCTGTTACTTGGAAGGAAAAATCTTTCTGAAATAACATGAAGTGAAAACCCAGATGAATAAACAAAGATCTGAGAAATCTTTGCTTTAAAATCCACATTTATTTTTTTTCAGTGAAGGAGGATGGCATGCACAATAGATTTTACCTTTCATTTAATGGAGCATCAGTCTTTACCAGCCTTGCTTTAATGACGGAGGCCAAAATTTAAAATTGTTGAGATTGAGGGTATTTTCCCAGGAACTTTTATAGGAAATTTGGGAGACATAGGCCAAGTGGACATTATTTGATGGGCATAGATGAGTAACAAAAATCAGGGTGGTGGAAGAGACTCCTGGGAAACTCATGTTTGTTACATGTACGTTGAGATGACTCCAAATTCCGTGAGGATAGGTAGGAATAGTATAGTTTACTGGTTAAGAACATGGACTTATCGGGGTGCCTGGGTGGCACAGCGGTTAAGCGTCTGCCTTCGGCTCAGGGCGTGATCCCAGCGTTATGGGATCGAGCCCCACATCAGGCTCTTCCGCACTGAGCCTGCTTCTTCCTCTCCCACTCCCCCTGCTTGTGTTCCCTCTCTCGCTGGCTGTCTCTATCTCTGTCGAATAAATAAATTAAAAAATCTTTAAAAAAAAAAAAAGAACATGGATTTATCATCAAACAGAACTGGATTCAAATCCTGTTTCCCAAGTAATTGGGAATTCCCATGGCATTTTGTACAGTTATTTATCTTCACTGAATTTTAGCTCCCTCATCTAGGATGGTGATGAGGATGAAGTGAGGATAAACAGATTATGTTTGCAAAGTGCTACCGTGGCGCCTGACATAGTAATTGATCAAAAATGGTACTGGCATTAAAATTGTACATTTCTTTCTCCAGAGTTAACTTTGAGAGTTCAAGCCAAAAGAACCATGTCAGGTATTTATAGGCAGAGGGTTTGTTGCTCCTCAGTTCTCCTCTTCTTGCGCACCACCGGAGAAGTACAGAAAGCCTGAGCACTTCCTTTGGTAAGCTCACATCAGTGTTCTGCCCACTCCCTTCTAGACTCCAGATGCCTACTCTTTGCAAGTGGGTCCTGACTACTCAGACACCCAGGACTGCTCCTTGAAGGCACAGCTGCTTAAAGGATTGACTTCCTGTCCTAGGGCTTTTTTGGTAGTTATTGGACAGTCTGGCCTGAGGCTCTGCCCCAGTTGCTTTTCCATGGGGGGCTTTGACTCATTAGCCTTCAGTTTTGTTTTGTTCCCCCCCCCTTCTATCTTAGCTCCTTGAGAAATGGAGAGCAAGAATGAACTTAGAATTTAGAACTGATATGGGGCATGTGACTGTGCCTCCCTATGAGTGGGTTGAAGGGTTTACTTACCCGAGCAGAAGCTCCAAACAGTGCCTGTCATTTTTTTTTTTTTTCAATCTCCAGGGCACTCATTTTGGGGGATGTAATGGATTCTTCTTACACTTAGGGCAATTGGTCCCACCTTATAATTCCAACCATGCAGGAAGAAAATTCTTTTTCCTTAACACAAGCCTTAGGTGCCAACATGACCTGAGGCCTTTACCTGAGGTCTGACCAAATGCTAATAAGCAACTTGTGTTGGAGCAATTGACGTTAGTGACCGTTCCTCTTAATGCTGTTGAGAGCATTGCATTCAATGACTAGTCTCTCCCCATTTGACCTAGACAGGGATCAAATATGCTAGTGTGATACAGGGTCACCTTAGAACCCTTTCCACTCTGGATCCTGTAGACTCAGAGTATTCTCAACATGGAACATATTTCTTGCAGAGAAACTCCAAAGAAGTAGCAGGTTGCTAAGACCTGATCTGAAAGGAACCAAATTTTCAGAAACTTGGAACAAGCTTCTGGAACTGGTTTTTCAGGGATATTCAGGGTCAATTCAGAGTCTTCAAGTGATTTACACTGAAGAGCAGAAAATAGCAGTCTCTTCTATTTGGAATTTGTCATTTTGTCACTTGTATTATTTAGAGTACTAAGGAGAGTCAGACTCAAAAATGTTACCATAATGACAAAATGAATTAATGTTTGTCTTAGAACTAGTGAGCCACTTAACGCCTTCTCAGATTTGGCTCGTTAAGAAAGAAAAAAACACTTCTTGTTTTGTAACAATTTTCTAGATTTTGCATTTCCTTTCTCCTTTGAGGAATAGAAAATGTACTACTGATATGGCAGTCGTTTGAAATTAGTTTCAAAAGCCTACTCAGTTTACTACTTAAGATCAAAGTCTACATTTTTCTGACGTTCTTTTGATACTAATTACCATTGTAGCTTAATTGACTTCCATCTGGGAAAGGAGATATATATGTATATATATATGTGTATATATATAATATATATATATTTAATATATACAATATATACACACAACACACCTGCACATGCACACATAACCATGCAATGCTGTTTTATACACGCGTGTGTGTCTGTGAATGTGCATATATGCGTATATGCACATACACACTTGTCTATATCTATAATATGCTAAAATAAAAGCAGCAAAATAACTGGGTTTTAAAATTCTGAATTGACTTATTAGGATATAGTAAGGGTGTTTTACAAAATAAGACAGTAAAAAAAAGTAAATAAAAAATGAAATACTGTAGAAACCAATCAGGAAGGTGAGTTAAAGATTTTGTGTAGGAAACAACGTTATTCTAGCCACCTTGCAATCCTGTAAGACTGTTTTGAATAGAAGCAGAACCACAAGCCACTTTCCCAGCTTTCCCCCTCTCTCTTTTTCTTCATGTTTTATAAAACTGCAGTTTTATTGCTAGATAATATGGTAAAAAAGATTCATTGTAAGGGTTACCTAACAACGTTGGTGGTGTTGATGAATAGTTGCAATTAATACATTCCCTTAATTAGTCTGATACCCAGAAGATGCACCTGGCAGGTCATTTTAATACTACAATTGATTTATAGCTGCTAGAAATGATTTTACCAGCTATCTTCAGAGAGTACAATTAGAGTGGATTTCATTTTTTTATGCATTTTCACTGAGGAATAAACATAAAAGGTCTATGTAATTCAGAACAAAGCAGCTATAATGTACTAATGGTTTATGGATTTTATTAATATTCAGCTAACATTAGAGGCAATTTTAGAAGAGAGCAACCTATTTTCTTTATGAAGTATTCAGTTTTTTAGTATCTGAGTGCTTTGTTTAAAAAATAAACCTTGATATTTTCTGATGAGTTGCTTTTATTTCTTATAGGAAAAATGTTATATGTTGTCACATGAAAAAAAAAATAAAAATTTTAAGTGCTATTAATTGCGTGCAGATGCATTTCTATACTGTATATTTACTTTTTAAATACATGTAAATTTAAAAATAAGTCATTAGGCATTCATGTGATTTAAATAGTGCTTCCATTAATATAATTGTTGAGCTAATGGATGAACTCTATTAGTAATGGAGGGAGTTGCACTTCGTGGTTGAACAGGTAACAGAATATTTTAAGAACCTGATTACATATCTGGCTTTTAATTCCCTGTTTATCTGGGATATTAATTTTGCTAATAGGGAATCTTTGTCCTCCTCTCTCATCATCCATAACTGGGGACCAGTTTCCTTGTTTAGTTTAAGATAGCAGGACAATGAGAAATCAGTTCCACAGATAAAGCCAATAGTCCTATGAAAAGTATTAATATTTAAATACACTGTTCCTACGTCTAAAAAGAACTCTACCTAAAAAAATGTCTTTATCAAAGGGTCAGTGAACCTCTGTTAGCTCTAGGAAAATTTGTTTAAAAATCCATATTTATTTAAAATTTGTCCTCTGACTCTTTTGCGAGGGCCTACTACGGGCGAGATACTAAGCTTAGAAGAACTGTGAATTCAAGAGGGAAAAACAAAAGGTCTCTGCCAACATGTTATTGCAGTCTAGTGGGGAAGGGCAGGAGGATTCATCAACTGATCCACAAATAAAAGTCTGCAGTATCGTAAGCTGTTGAATCCCAGGCAGGAGGAGTGAGAAGCCTGTGTGAAGACATCCCTGCGAGGCCCAGCTGCTTGCTGCATTTCTGTGTTGGATTCTAAACCTGACATTGGCAGCCTGGTTCAAACCATAAAGGAATGCATCATAGCACCATCATGCCCCTAATAACATCTCTCCTCCATCAACAGTGAAAACCCCGTTTTCTGAACCCCCATGAGTAGCTGGATTTGACTTTTTTTGGTTTGGTTTTGTTTTGAATAGTTGGTAATAGATTGTAAAGCCGTTCAGTCTCTTGTCCAAATGTCCTTCCTACTAACGCTACACATTACAAAGACAGCCAGCGTAGGTTAGCAGGTGAGTTCAGATCAGATATTCTAATTCTTTGGAAGCTGATCATCCACATAGAGTGTAATTTATCAAATCTAACACATATATTTTTAAAATAAAACTTTCCCAGCCAACACCGATCTGGAAAATGAGGATTAGTCAAAATTAGAATTAATTAATTAGTCTGGGATCATTAAGGCAACATGATCTCTCAAGACACTCTGAGGCCTTTGATTCTGTCCCTTTCGCTATAAAACAGTAGGTTAAAAAAAAAAAAAAATCTGTGCTTATTTACCAGACAGTTCAGCTACCCAGAAAGGTCCTGTGACTCCCTGGAGAATGTCCTCCCATGCCAGTAGGAAATTACATGATGACATCCTCTGGGATGAGAGAGCCACAGGATTTGGAAGTTCCAGGTATTGGAAGCAAAGGCATTTTCTCTCTGAAGGTTCTGGCACGGCTGACAGAGGGTTAAAGTAGGAAGCCTGTTGGCTACCAGTGCCTGCTAAACCCCTTTACCACTACTTCTGTGGTTATACTGAAGGAGTCAGTTAGCATTTCCTAAATTACAGGATTGGGACTTCAAGAGGTCATTTTGCCCATCCCCCTGCTTCTGGGCAGGACAGTACTTAATTATCTTGGCTCACAGAGCTCTCTCTGAAACCAATTGATGCCTAGATGCAATCATTTGCCTCAGGGGAACATGATGCTATGCAGATAGATTGTTTTTGTTTATTTCTGTTTTTGGCGAATGAGCATTTAAAAGGGAAATTCTCTCCCACTTGATTTTGTTCACAATGTGGTCTAAATTATATTCTGCTCTGGTTCTCATGCTGCAGGAGGTTTTTAATGCCGAACAGGATCACTGACAGCCATCTGTGCCTGGCCCCAGGCATGGGCTCTCCTAGGATATGTCTACACTCACCTGTCGGCACCACTGGTTTAGGCTGCTAATATCATTTGAACACTTTGCATTGAAAGAAATAGGAATTAAAAGGTAGTTTTGTGTCCTGTGGGAGAGTCATTGTTCGTATGACTTGCTAGGCAGCCCCTCCTTGCCGACTTCTTCACTGCTGGCTGTTGAAGCAACGCATGTGACATCACATTCTTTCTCTTTTTTAAAAACATTTTTTTTTTTAAGGTAATCTGAAATGAACTTCTAATTTCAGTGCTTAGGATTAGTTGTCCCTGATGCTTTTTCTCTTAATTTCCCACTAACATGCGTATGAAGACACAAGAAATACTGAGAATCAAGATGTCCACAAAGTCAATCTGTGGCTTGTAAATAGTTTTAAAATAAGCAGACCAGTCTCAATGACCTGAAAGAAGGTAGCGAGATTCTTCTTTCAAAGTGCTCCCTGGGGCGCCTGGGTGGCACAGCGGTTAGGCGTCTGCCTTCGGCTCAGGGCGTGATCCCGGCGTTATGGGATCGAGGCCCCACATCAGGCTCCTCCGCTGTGAGCCTGCTTCTTCCTCTCCCACTCCCCCTGCTTGTGTTCCCTGTCTCTCTGGCTGTCTCTATCTCTGTCAAATAAATAATTAAAATCTTTAAAAAAAAAACAACAAAGTGCTCCCTGACTCAGTTCGAAGCCTAGGGTCTGCACCCACAGAAAACTAGGGGGCGTCTCACCTCTGTGTCCCTCCGTGGGTTCTGGGAACTGGAGAGAGAGACCAGCAGCATCTCTATCCCCTGGGAGCTCGTGAGAAATGAGGGATCTCAGGTCTTGTGCAGACCTACTCAGTCACACTCTGCACTTGAACAAGATCTGCAGGTAATTTGTGCACTCGTGAAAGTTTGGGAACCAGTGCTTAAAACTACGGGACAGTCTCCCGATAGAAAGCATTAAGAAATGAACATTATAGACATAGATGTTGAGGATGAGAATTTTTTTTTTAAAGGTTTTTTATTTATTTATTTGACAGAGACAGCCAGCGAGAGAGGGAACACAAGCAGGGGGAGTGGGAGAGGAAGAAGCAGGCTCATAGCAGAAGAGCCTGATGTGGGGCTCGATCACAGAATGCTGGGATCACGCCCTGAGCCGAAGGCAGATGCTTAACGACTGAGCCACCCAGGCGCCCCGAGGATGAGAATTTTAATTAAACTTAATGGTATTCTGTTTCAGCTCATGCTAACAATTTTTTAAGCTAGGAGACCTAGTGAAAGGGGTCTTTTTTTCTCTTTATTCACAGCAGACTTGCATAGAACGATAAAATGGCCTTTTTTACTGCTTTAAATTTCCAGGGTACTTGAGTAATTAATTTCTGCATATTTAAGCTTACATTAAATGACCTGAGATATGACGTTTGCTTTACTGTGACAGGGACTATCCAGTGTCAGGGATCATTCACACTCCATCTTAACTTCCTTTCCAGCTAAGATCTTGAAATGGCTCTGTGTGAAGTACACTTAAAAATTGGAACATACAAAATAATTTCAACTATTCAAAAAATGCACAGGAGACTTTATTGTAAGAAAAGACACCAATTGCTAATGATGATTTTCACCAGAATTCTGGATGAGTTCTTTTTCTTTACTTTACTTTCTTTGTATCCCAATATTGCTATAATAAGTATGCCCTAATTTTATAGTCGTGAAATGATATTACTTAAAACTTAATTCATCCAGGTTTGTTCATGAAATAAGATGAAGCTATGGAAAAATTGGAGAAAGTCTGGAAGTACATCAAAATATCTTCTATACATTTCAGTATTTTTAGCTTCTATATAAAAAAAAAACTTTCTTCTGTAGTGGTTGCCACATGAGTTTCAATAATGTCTAATAAGCTTTTTTTGAATGGGTGAATGCATGGGTGTAGAGTTTACTCCTTCCCAACTAGTATTAACTGTGAGGTATTTGTATTACAAATTTTGAGGTAGTATCAACCATAAAAATGGAATTATAGTGGTTAATTTGTGTATACCCAGTCAAGTTAGATTAGTGATAGAAAAGTATAGTCTTCAGTGCCCTTTTCCTATTTCTCTTCATGGCATTTTGTAAATTAATGGTTTAACTAAACTTTCCCCAAACTTAGAAACATATTGTTTGGTATATAGTTCCTTAAGAATGAATTTACATTTATTTATTTATTTATTTTTTTTTTTTAAAAGATTTTTTATTTTTATTTGTTCGACAGAGATAGAGACAGCCAGCAAGAGAGGGAACACAAGCAGGGGGAGTGAGAGGAAGAAGCAGGCTCATAGCAGAGGAGCCTGATGTGGGGCTCGATCCCACAATGCCGGGATCATGCCCTGAGCCCAGGGGCCCCTGAATTTACATTTAAATTAATTAGCGTTTCCGAATCTCTTTACCATGTGTTATAAGTGGTAACGTTAATGGTATAATTTAATTTTAGCTGGAAGGTACAGACTGCTGAATTCGGAGATTTTAAATATTTTAGCTCCAGAATCCTTTTTTTCCCCAGTGTATTCTTAGTGAGAGCATGAAAATTAAGCACAAAAAAGATGTTCTGTTTTTTGGGGTGAAGGGAGTTCAGGTTCCTATCCGACTCTTAGTGAGGGTTGGTAGAGGCCTGGATTTAGGAAACACAGTCTGAAAACCATAGACTCACAAAGCATTTGGATCACTGGGGTAAGGTAGAATTTTTCCCCCCAGTGTACAACAGGACCACTAAAATACCATGCTTATTTAGCGTATTTATATCCATCATCTTTTGTGATCTCTGTAGCAATAAAAGTCAGTTTCCCATATCACTAGTGAAGAAGAGGGTTAGAGACTTCAACTGGGGTATCCATGTTGACATCACCTTTGAGAGCCAAAACCAGTTAAAAGAATGCAAACCTCAGTATTTTCTGTGCAAGACGCTGCTATACACATTAACATAAGCAGTTGACAAATTAGTAGTTATTGTTAGCTAGAGAGGCAGTATAAAGAGTTCAAGCTCTTGAATCAGACTACCTGGGTTCAAATCCTGCCTCTGCCGCTCACTAAGTCTATGACTTTACGTGAATTACTGAATGCCTTTGTTCTCTTGTTTCCTTATTTATAAAATGTGGTTGCCAAAATGCCTACCTTATAGATAAGTGTGAACTTTAAATGATTAATATAAGAAAAGTACTTAGAGGAAGGAAATAGTAAATGTTCAATAAATGTTAGCTATTTAGAGTACTTAGAGTAAGCCAAGGGCAACACTAAGCATTTTTTATGTACTATTTATATTGAATTCATACCACAAAGCAATTTTTAAGGGGGGGGGCAGAGGGATAGGGAGAGAGAGAATCTTAAGCAGGCTCCACACCCAGCACAGCCTCATGTGGGGCTTGATCTCACAATCCTGAGATCATGACCTGAGCTGAAATTGAGAATCAGACACTTAACCACCTTAGCCATCCAAGTGTCCCAGTGGTGATGTATTATTTAAAATTTCAATTTTATAGAAGAAGAAACCGAAACTCAATTAATTATAAGAACTCTAAGAATAAGTCATGAATCTGGAATTTTAACTCAAGTCTCTAACTCCAAAGCCAATTCTCCTAATTAGTATTTTTTTTTAAATTGTGAAAACTTGTTTTTAAACACAGCAAAGTTTCTTTGAATATTTTCTCAAGTTAGTGGTGAATAACAATAAATCTTAAATTTATTTAATCTTATTTTTCTGATGATTTCAAAGTATATGCTTTCATTTGTTTTTATAATAGCCCTGTAAGATATGGAGTAGGCAAATATTATGGTTCCCTATAATACAAATGTTATTAAAAACATGTATATACAGAAAATATCAGTAGTAATACCCATATTAATGCAGAGCAAAATATGTGAGAATCTAAACTCCAATGTAGAATATGTTTTGTCTCTCTGGCAATCAGTTCTCCTATTCTGTATTTAATAGTCCTTATAGATTTCCATATTTCAGTTACTTCTTTTTTTCTGTGTGTATTACATAAAATACCTAGCAATATTTAGAATAACCACCTCTTATAATTAGTATAGTATTTCACAGCATATCATTGAAATTGATCATTATTTCCTTTTGATGGCAAAGGTATCAGAATATCCCTTACAGAGTTCACTTCTGCAAAGTGTTAATTTCCCATCACTTTTTTATTTAAACAAGGATGGAAGAAATAGAGTTCAGAAGGTAGTATGTATTCTTATGACCAGCAATTAGGAAATTGAAATAAAATTTTAAAAGCTTAATGGGGTTGGAAATGGCAAACTGTGCCCTACTAAATTATCAATTTGTCAACTTTGAAATAATTCAGTAGAATCATGAATCTCCCATGAGTGACTGTTAGATGATCTATTATGAAATAAGTCAATGAACTGAGTTTAGTTTCAATTGACTAATCACAGACCTAAAAAAAAAAAATACCTAGATATTATTTCCATCACCTCTTGAAACTTGCTACTACTTAGCAAAGTGGACCAAACTTTAATGGAGAAAACAACTGGTCTACTCTTTCACCAAAGAAGTTGTCCTTTTCGTTTGGGATTGAGGCATGTTTCCTTTATTGCAAAGGGCAGTTCATATTGAGGCTGTCATTTATATTGATGTTCTTTTTTCAAAATGACACCTCCATGTAATTTTTTTCTGCAGAAAAATTGGACTTCGGTGTTCAGGGTCATTGGTAAGAGATCTTTCACTGATTCAAAATTCATTTAAAATTTTTAGGAAGAAGGGGAAAAAACAGAACAAAAACTCCCCAAGAGAGGTAATATGTACCTTACTTGGAAAAGCTAGTGCATTTTAAATGGACTCACCAAATAGAAGACAAGTTTTTTCCTTTGCCAATTTAATAACAACACATGGGAATTTCTTTCTCTAGAATTTTGTGAAAACTTACAATTATCATAGGACTGAGTGCGTTTGTTTGCTCCCCACAAAAGCAGAGATGATTTTTATTGACCAATCTTTGATCTGAGAGATTAAAGAAAGTACTGCATGAGCAGTGAGAAGGATAACACCACGGGGGTCAATAGGCTTTACTGCTATTGGAAATGAAAGTGAATCATCCCATTGGGAGATGGGGTAATTTAGCATTCTTACTGGGAACTCAAGACTTTCTTTTTTTCCCCTTTTTGGAAAAAAAAATTCAACTTATGAATAGGTTTCTCCATGACTTAATACCATGGCCACACATGAGGTCATTTGGAGGGCACTAGATTCACCAACATAATTCTGTACAATGCTTTTTAGCCCAAATGGCCTGGCTGTCACATTCTCACACCCTTGATTGAAATGTCCCTAGTAGACTTTTGGAATGCAGTCTGGAGGCTTAGTGACTCAATATTTTCACAGTGAATACATTTCCAATCTCATAGAAAGTTGCCCCTAACTATTGCTGATGTTATATCTCTTTCAGTTTTCCTCTGAAATACTGTGAATAGAGCAAAATTCAAGTTTAGCTGAGTTTTGAGAAAACAGGGTATCATAAGTCCACACTGCCTTTATAATTATGGTTCTGTTCAAGTCAAAACTAGCCAGCCTACCATCTTTGAATTGATAGTCGATAAAATAGTTACCTTTTATTCCTATTGTCATATATAGAAGGATAATGTATTCCCTTTCCTTTTCCTATAAACCAGGGAGTAAGGGTTGGAAGTAAGACATCTGGTATGATTGTGACTGGGGATAATACTGAAATAGCATTGTTTATAGAATATTCACCAGGACTCCAGAGGCCTGACAAAATGTTCATGTTATGCTTCTTCGTTTCTTTGAAAGACTGCCAAAGAAATTTCATTGACTTTTCCAGTTGTAGCTCTCTTTCAGTTTGCTAAAGACATATTTAAAGCTTGGGGCAATTTATTTTAAACTTTGGACTGATTATCTTTAACAGAGTTCTAATTTGAAAATTTAAAATGTCCTTGTTCTTCTCGCTATAAAAGTCTTTAGATGTAAGACAGGTCTCTTGTAATGATTCTCAGTAACATAGTACCTTGAGCTATCTGGTTCTAGTCCCATTGGTTTCTAAAGCTGATTTAGTGTTGGAATTTACATAGAAAACTTAAAAGTTTTGATCAAAACTATTGTTCCCTCTTACCTTAAGGCAACTGTCCATGTTATTTTCCTTAGCAAGAGTATACAACTAGATTCTACACATCATGCCTAGCCTTTGTTGGCTTATTCCATTCCAATTTAAATTGTGATTAATAATGAGGTCAACCCTCTTCTCCTTGGGGGAATATTTATTAATATTTATTTAATAAATTTAGTAATGTATTAAGTGTATTAAATACATTAATACAGTTTTACATTTATTTACCTAGATTCCCCTGATACCATTCAGTAAATTGCTCTTGGCCATCCCAAATGGTGTCCAAGTGTCTAGAAATAGTGCATTCCTCTTTTCAAAACGTTCACCTTGACTATTAGTGAGAATTTGTACAGTGACAAAGTCTGGTTCACTAAGTATATTAATTTATTAAATTTTGACCAATGTCACAACTAAAATTAATAGAAAGTAATAAATGATTCAGGACACTGAAGCTTTTTTCTAAATAAGCATTGACTTATCTTTGACCTGAGGCAAGTCGGTCAATTTGAACCAGGTATATATAACTTAGGAAGAATCTTTTGTTTTGAAGAGAGACCCGATTCTCTGATATTTTGTAGAAAGTCACACAAGTGTTCTCATTCTCAAACTGGACAACTTCTGGTTACCGTGGACCATGAGGGTAGAAGAGTTGATCTTAAGGTTGATCTGAATGCCATAGGGAAATATGGAGTTAATCTTAGTGCTTTAGATCCTGTCAAATTCTTATATGCTAAAGTATAGTACTTACAAAATTAAAATTATAACAATGATAATAACAAATATTGAGTCCTTACTATATATCAGAAATTGTTCCTTACCTGCATCATGTCATTTGATCCTTAAGATAAACATCTGAGATAGGTTTTGTTATAGACGGAATGTTTGTGTTCCCCAAAATTCATATTTTGAGATACAGTACCTAATGTGGTAGTATTTGGAGGTGGGGCTTCTGGGAGGTAATTAGGTTATGAGGGTAGAGACCTCATGAATGGCATTAGCCCCCTTTATGAAGAGACCAAAAAGCTGGCTTGTCCTCTTACCGCCATGTGAGGATGCAAGGAAAAGTTGTCAGCCTGCAACCCAGGAGGCCCTTACCAGAACCCAATCATGTTGGCACTTGGACATGGGTTTCCAGCCTCCAAAATGGTGAGAAATAAATATTTGTTGTTTAAGCCATCTAGACTGTGGTGGTTTGTTAGAGCAGCCCAAACTGACTAAGACAGGGATTAGTATCACCCCTATGTTATGGTTGTGGAAACCATAAAATACAAATCACACCTAGAATTAGTATTCAAATTCTGGTCTATTTATGTCTATATTCCACTTTAAATGTCTTTCTGCCTTATTTCTCCCCTGAACGTTCATATATTTACAGTCTACAATTGTGTATAGTCCACATCAACTTCTCAAAGTCACCAAATTTCTTCATGGTGGTGTTTGCCAGCAAATCGTTCTTTTTTGTAGTTTTGCCACTCTGGGCGAATGTTTGAGCACCTGATGACAATTTTATTGAATTTTGCCATTAATATATAAAAGTGAGTCTAGAACAGAATATGAATATGCTTATGCTAGATAGATATAGGAAGTGTAGACTATTAAAAAACAATTGTGAGAAAGATAGAAATAAGCACTGAAAAGAATGAATCTTAATTCTCATTTGGAATCTTAGTGGACTTAAGCTGGCTGACCATGAGTTTAATTGTTAAGAAAACATATAGAATTATAGAATATGTGTGAAATGTTTGAAACAGTATGAAAGTCTGCTTCTAAAAATGTATATATTCGTAGTTTGTAAATTTGTAGGTTTTGTTGTATAAGTGATTTGATGTTCGCACATTGTATATTTCACGTTTTTTTCAGGTACTCATTGTGTATAAAAGTAAGGGACTGGGTTTAGTTTAAATTAACTTTACCTAAGAATACCTTATATTCCAACAAAACAAATGGACTGATATTAAAGACTCCAAAGCAACACCTGATTGTTTAATCAGACTTTAGCCAAGGATCGAAAAGCTTAACAGAACACCTTCTAGATACAGGTTGCTGAAAGTCTATTTTCCACTGTTTTTCCCTCACAGGGCCATTCTTTTCAGTGTCCTGTAGTGGATAAGATTGGAGGCTTTAGAACACACAGACATGGGTTCAAATCTTTGCTCTACTACCAATTAGCTAGTAAGCCAATCAACACTAAGCAATCTTGTGCAAGTAACAATCTCTTTCTTCAGTTATGTTGGTTTGAAATAGAATTAATGCTGCTTGGCAAATAGAACTATTATTAAGTGAAATAAGATATAATATATATATATATATATATATATATATATATATAAAATATCTGTGTGTGTGTGTGTATGCACACATATGTTCTTACCATACAGTTTTTGGCACTTAATAAATATCTATTATTTTAATTGTTATTGTTATGAAATCTGGAGATAGGATAAGGTCTTTGGCATAATAATTGAGATTATGGAGTCAGTGGTCATAGTTTGCATTTTCAAAGACTCACAGAAGTTGTTAAGTGAAAGAAGCAATATCTCTTCTCTGGCCACTGATACTGGTAGAGGAGAAGTCTTGGTTTGGTACCCTTTTTATGATACAGAGCCAGCCTTCCCCCTTGCTGTTAATGAGAATGGTGCTATCTGTTTCAGAAGACACCAGCTCAATTCTAATTGTTTGCTTTCTTCACATCCCATAGATAAATGCTATAATAGATTATAGAGGACTTAGGATGTTTTGAAAATTTGCTCATTCTCTGCCCGTTTTTACTCTGTTAAAAATAAACACTCCACATCATTAAATGGGAAGTGGCAATTATATTATTTGATCCATTTCCCTTAGGGGTTCTTCTAAGGATCAAAAACTTCAGCCTTGATCTTAGTATGCATATCTACCATCTCTGTCGTGTTATAGTTTAATTCCACAATTAGGTTTTGAGCTAGCTATTTCTCAACTTTGGTATTTTGCAAAGCAAAAGTAAAAATAAAATGAGTTTTTTTGAAAGGTTCAATTGTGGCATTTTCAAGAAAAGCAGGAACTTTTTGATATGAACATGAAAACTTTTCCTCTTCAGAAGATTCGGGCCAATTCCTGAATTTTACCATATCAAGGAAATATTTATAGTTACTTCCCTGAAATAAGCAACATGAAAAATAAAAAACAGATTCATGGTCAATCGATGTCTTTTTAAAGCTTCTTTTCTTTTCTTCTTCTCTCTACTCCAAACTATTCGATCTTACAATTATTGTTTGAGTACAGAAGATATTGAAATTAATCTCAAGTTTTTGTATTAAAATATAAAAAGCAACAATAGTACATTGCATATAGTTTCAAATTTTCACCCATCTTGTCTACAGTTCAGCACAAGTAGGAGTCAGGTAGGTGAAATTATTCCTCAACTTCTACAACTACTGAGAAGAAATGACTTTTTAGGAGAATTTCTGCTGCTAGAGAATAAGGCTCCAGGACATGTAGAGCCTCTGTAGAGTTAGGACTTCTATTGTTGAATTCCATTTGGAAAATCCCAAGAGTATATTATAGTTATCTGCTTCTGAACTACGAAAGACTAAGTTAAATATGCTCATGGTTAAACTTCAGTTTATGGATAAAACACTATCCGGTAAGTGACGGAACTCTGTATGGTGTAGGTGTTGACTGATTAACATCTGGAAAATGAAAGTATTATTAAATAAAATTCTCACAAGCATATGTGGTAAGAAAAATTGCTTTAAGCTCATGGAAAATCAAGTTTTTCCATATTGAATGCAGTGCAATTCTTACACTAACTACGTGGAGTTAGCACAGACTTCCCCTCACTTTAGACACCAGTCACGACCTCTGGGGCATCCAGGTTACCTGTGCTTCTTACCAACTGGCAACAGATTTCTGCTACCTCTAAGGTTCAGTAGTTCATTAGAATGACTCACAGAACTCAGGAAGGTGCTGTACTGATGGTTACATTTTTGTTATAAAGGACAGAGATCATGAGCAACCCAATGAAGGGTTGCATCAGGTGATGTCTGGGAGGATCTCAACTATGAAGCCTCTGTGTTCTCAAGACCCCTTACCCTCCCAATAAATCTATGTGTATCACTAGCTGGGATGCTCATCTGAGTTTTAGTGTGTAGACTTGGGTTTTTTTTTTGAAGGATTTTGTTTATTTATTTTAGAGAGAGACAGAGAATGGGGGGAGGAGCAGAGGGAGAAGGAGAGAGAGAGAGAATCTTCAGCAGAGCATGGAGCCCAATGCAGAGCTCGATCCCATGACCCATGAGATCATGACCTGAGCTGAAACCAAGAATTGGAGGCTTAACTGACTGAGCCACCCAGGCGCCCCTAGTGTGTAGAGTTTTTGTTGGAATTTTATTAGGTAGGCATAACTGATTGAATCATTGGCCATGTGGTTGAACTCGATCTCCGGCCCCTCTCCCCTCTCTGAAGTTGAGCTGATATCCTGTGACTCCATGTCTGAACCCTCTAATCACTTGGTTGGTCTTTTCTGTAAGGCCAGCCCCCATCTTTAAATGATCTAGTTACCTCAGTGAGTCACCTCATTAGCATACAGTCCAGTGTGATCTGAGAGGCCCGTCATGAATAACAGAGACTGTTTTATCGCTTAGGAAATTCTAAATTTAGGGTCTCTCTCTCAGGTACAAGGGGACAAAGAGGAGACAGATTCTTTATTATGCAACATTAATGTTTTAGAGATTGTGGTTTTTTGTGTGTACAAACTATGCAATATATAAAATAAAAATAAATGTAGAGCACCCTACTAATGGGAACAGTGTAAGCCATCTTACTGGGGCACACCAAGTGTGCATTGCTTAATTCCAGTTCTTGCTGTCCCTGCATGTGAAAATCCTCTACTACTCCTTCATGAAGCAGGATCCCATCACTTCCTCAAAACTTCAAGGTACACCTCTTCCAAGGAACCTTTCTTCTTGTGTGCACTTTGTGCCAGTGGTTTCCTTTTTTAACAAACTTAACTTTACAAAGGTATATATCAGTGTATGCATATTATTATCATTTAACTGCTTAATTTTTCCTATGGACATTTGGTTTTCTGACAACTCAGACTGGGCAAGAAATTGGGATGCAAGGAATTAAAAGTGGATTAGGATGGGGATGCCTGGGTGACTCAGTCCATTGAGTGCCCAACTCTTAATTTTGGCTCAGGCCATGATCTCGGGGTCATGGGATAGAGCCCTGCATTGGGCTCCAAGCTCAGGGAGGGGTCTGCCTCTCCCCCTCTCTCTCTTCCTGCCCTTCCCCCTGCTTTTGCTCTCTCTTTCTATCTTCTCTCTCTTGAATAAATAAATAAATCTTTTATTTTATTTTTTTATTTTTAAAGATTTTTTTTTAAATTTTTTATTTATTTATTTGACAGAGATAGAGACAGCCAGCGAGAGAGGGAACACAAGCAGGGGGAGTGGGAGAGGAAGAAGCAGGCTCATAGCAGAGGAGCCTGATGTGGGGCTCGATCCCATAACGCCGGGATCACGCCCTGAGCCGAAGGCAGACGCTTAACCGCTGTGCCACCCAGGCGCCCCTATTTTTAAAGATTTTATTTATTTAGTTGAGAGAGAGACAGAGAGAGCACAAGCAGGGGGAGAGGCAGAGGGAGAGGGAGAAGCAGACTCCCTGCTGAGCTGGGATCCCCACATGGGGCTCGATCCTAGGACCTGGAGATCATGACCTGAGCCAACGGCAGAACCTTAACCATTTAAGCCACCCAGGTGCCCGTAAATAAGTTTTTTTAAAGTGGGTTGGGGATGAATGAAAATTCTAGATACAGGAGGATTTTGATATGTAGGAAGTACCAAATAAATTATGTTTTCAGTTTGTATACAAATTCTAGAACAATGAGGTTCTGCTCCATGTCTGGCATTGGTCTTGGTTCTTGGATACAGTGATATTCAAGATACGTGAACTCCAAGGGCCAATGCATTTTAGAGGGAGGAGAGAGATAGCAAGTAAACAAACCCATGCACAAGATAATTTTAGATGGTGATGAGTGATGTAAAGACAAGGTGAAGACAAATGTTGGGGCAGGGCGGTGGCTTCAGTTTGGTTGGTCTTCTCCGAGGATGTGATACATGGAGCAGGGTGATATGAAGGAGCTGGTCGCACAATGATCTGAGGGAAGGCAGAGCACTCCAGGCAGAGGGAACAGGGGAGGCAAAGGCTCCAAGAGCAAACTGCTTGTATATTTGACAAAACACAAAAAGTAGAGTATCTTGTGATCAGAGAGTGAGGGGGAGAGAAGTACGAAATGAATCACAGAAGGAGGCAGAAACCAGAGCCATGATAAGGAATAGATTTTATTCTTGAGTATTCTAAAGTATAAAAAATACAGAAACATAAGAAAAAATAACCAATAGCCCAACAGTGAACATTAACTACAGGCAAAATATCAACTCATTTTACTTCAGTACTTTTTGCTGCCTATAAAGAAATACGTACAAAAAATAAGATGGGGATTGTAGATGTAGTTTTGTGACTTACCTTTTTTTTAAATGTAATAATACACCATGAACATCTTTCCATGTCAATACATATTGTTTAATGACATGATATTAATGAAAGCAAAATATTATTTTATATATAAAATATATGTAATATATAATAAATATGTTCCATATTTATTCAAACTGTGTTTAAATATTCATTTTTAAAATTCGTTTTAAAAATATTTTTTGCCTCAATAATTATTCTTGTGTTTGAAACAGTGTACACATTCCGGTTATTCCTTCTGATTAAATTCTTAAAATAGAATTACTAGGTAAAATAGTATAAACACTCTTAGGGCTTTCGATGCATAAATTTCCTCTCAGAAATACATCGGTGTGCCTCCCAGACAGTGATTAAGGTTTCTGATTCACTGCACCCTTGTTTTACAAAACACTGAAACTTTAATAGGTAAAAATCCTATCCTATAGCTTTCCCTTTCTATGTTAAATGACATTAGTATACTATTTTCCACAGACTTACTGGCCTTTGTATTTTTGTGTAAATTGAATTGGTATATTTTTCATAAAGCTTTTCTTGATTCACTAGGTAAAAATTTTGCATCCTCTTCTGAACTTCCAGAGCATTTTGCCTTTGCTTTGTGGGGTTATTTTCTCCCTGGTATTGTAGCATCTCGCGGAAACGTCCTACTCCCGCTCATAGATGTGAGGTTCAGATCTCTGCCTCTGTTCCTGGGTTTGAGCACAATGTACCACATAAAGCGAGGGCTTCGGGTGTATGTGTTGTGGCAATAACTGGTGCTCTTGTTTTTTCAGGAGATACTAGTGTGGAGAAACTGATCTTGGATATTTGGGTGTGATTTTTACTCATGTCCTTAAGGATATTTTTCAAGTAAATTATCAGTTTTTGAAGTGGTCCTGTTTTGATCAGTCCAATTTGCCAAAATCCAGTTTATGGCATCACGAGTTATTACTTCCTTATATTTCCTCCTCATTTCCTGTTATCATTGTGCACATCCTTGATGTGACTCCGGTTCTGGGCTTTTTGTCAACTACAAACTGTTGAGTTTATTTAGACAGTTCAAACTCTACTATGTATCAAAACCACCAGGTCTTGTTAAAGCAGATTAATGGTGTCTACCCTCAGAGTTTCTGATTCTGTGGGCCCGAGGTGGGGTCCAAAAATTTGCATTTCTAACATGTTGCCCCTGGTGCTACTGGTCTTCAGATCATATTTAGAAAACCACTGGTCTAAATGGCATTCAGCAGGCTTAGTATCCTCTCGGAAAGAAACAGCCGCGACTTCTTTGCATAATTTTATGAAGTATGTCCTGGTAAGGGTCCTAGAAACAGACTTTGAGAAGAGAATTTTGTCTCTAGCTTTGGTAAGTGGGCTGCCGTAATGCCTTGCATTTTCTCTTGCTGGGAAATCCTCCCGTTGAGAGGGCCACCACAGTTAGCATTTTAGAACTTGTTCTACTTTAAAGAACCAAGTGAGTTCAGAAGAGAGAAGAGAGAACAGTGAGAAAGGACACCTGTGATGGACACGGGAGGGGGGATGTAGGTGTGATCAAACGAGTTCCATCAAATCACCAACTCTCCCAACCCCCAGACACAGAAGTTGGCATATTGGCTCTACCTTAAGGCGGTCTCAGAAGGGACATGTCATGAAAGTATAAACTGCTGCTTAGGGCAGCGCAAGTCCCGTGGGGGCGTCAACTTAAACAAATTAAAAAAAAAAACAAAACTGTGCCAGCTTCAAGTTGGCAATTTCGAGTTCACTTCACTCTAGTCAATGACGCACCTTCACACAGTAAGCGCAATAGAGACAAAGAGGTGCCTTGCAGCTGCCGGAGAGAGAAAAGAGTCTCTGAGATGAAATGTTAACATAAGAAGTGGAAATGGTTTGTCATAGTTGCAAGCTGGCTCTTTGGGGTTCACTTTCCTATAGTGAGTGAACTGTAGTGTGGTACCCTAGCAAAAGAGTCTCAATAAAATTAGAACGATCATTTAAAAAGGGCAGAGGGAGAGAGAGGCGTAGAGAGAGAAGGAGAGAGGGTTCTTTCTTTTGTGTGTGTGTGATAAGAAGCTTAACAAAAGTGGAAAAACGCTTTATATGGATGTGAGTTTTCATGGCAGTCTCAAGCCGGCACTCGGTTGCCTTTATTATAGACTAAGCTACTTTAGCAAGCAAAGGATAATGGAGAGACAGAATGCTGGAAACAACAGTCAGGTGGGGAGGGGGGAGCGACCTTTTGACAGGGAATGTTCTGTCACTAAAGCAACAGTATACATTTTCTCTGTGTTCTTCACACGCTCTGCTCCTTACAAGAAAAAAAGGATATGTTTCTGCCTGCACTGAATTTTTGAAGTTCTTTTGAAATGCGATTTAATAAAAATATTAATTTTTACATGTAAAATAATGTGGTATTTTATGTTTAGGGCCAGGAAAAGCCTGCCTACCTAAGAGAAAAGCACAGCTGGAGAGTGTTGAAATATGAATCATTTAAAAAAGTTTGTTTCCAACATGTGGCAGTGGGAGAATAAGGGAGACTTGTTTATCGGAAAACAAAACAATCAGATAGGCTCCTTGTTCTTTTACTTTCTGAAATGTACACAGGGGTCAAGCTAGTCCAATATTGGTGGGAGAAATGGAGGGATGACATTAAATAACTTGCCGCCTTATTTCCATCGTCAGCTTGAATTTTACTCAAGCTTGTAGGGTTTTGTTTTGTTTTTTTTTCCCCCTGCTTACATGAGATTCGATGGTATCATAGAAAGTGAGGTTTGGAAGAGACATTAAATATGACCTATTGATGGGTGCTTGAATTTACTGGACAATCTCTCCCAACATGGTGCACTCCAGCCACTTCTTGAATGATGGTGCCCCCGTCAAGGCAGTCACTTCCATGTTTAAATGTCTTTGACTCTTAGATGGAGTGCCCCAAACCCATCTTCTTGTAATTACCATACCTTGTCCGTCCGTTTAGGTTCGTATTCAGCCAATTATGTTCTTCCTCACCAATACAGTCCTACTAATATTTATGGACAACTACCACATCTTCTTCAGTTCTACAGGTTACAAATTCCCAGACCCTTCAACACTGGTCGCAGTATTTAAGATGGTCTGATCAATACAGAATAGAGAGGTCCATCATTCATATTGAAGCATTTCAGATCCATCTGACACTTGGTGGTCACTCTACAATATTGGCTTCTGTAGTATCATTAAGTATAAATCCCCAAATCCTTTTTATTATCATATGTGTTATCATAAGTGGTTACATTTCTTATATTTAATTTGTGCTGATGGTTCATTGGATTGAAATACAGGGCATAACATTTATTGTCAACCTCTTCTTATAAAACTCTATGCTTTTTTCCTGTCTGTGGAAATCATTTTGAATCAAAACTATCATTCACCATACTTTATATCATTCCAAGTTTTGGGTAACTCATGATTTAGGATGCTGTGCATGTTCTGTGTATATATGTGTGCATGTGTGTTTCTGTGTGTGTATTTGTGTGTGGTTCTTCAGAATGGGGTAATGACTGAGAACTTATTCTCTGAAATCAAGCATATCTGATTCAAATTCTGGCTCTATTTCTTACTAGCTTTGATCTTTGGCAAATAACTTAACCTTGCAAAATCTCTGCTTTTGCTTAGTGAAATGGTTCCTACCTTAATGGGTACATAGGAGAATAAAGCATGGTAATATATATAGAGTGCTTGGCCTGTCCCTGGCACATAGTGAGCAACTGAGGGTAAATTTCTTAAGCACACTAATTCTCAGGTTCCTGATTCATAAAATGTGATGACAGGAAAGATGATAATAGTACTTTTCCCATTCAGTTGTTGGGGGAAATAAAAGGAGTTAATATATATACAGGGCTTAGAACAGTGTCTGGCATATAGAAGTTACTGTAGCTTAGCTATTATCCTCATCAGTATTATTGTTATTAATCTTACTTAACTCACAGTAGGTATTCAAGATATGTTATTTTTTTAAAGATTTTATTTATTTATTCGACAGAGATAGAGACAGCCAGCAAGAGAGGGAACACAAGCAGGGGGAGTGGGAGAGAAAGAAGCAGGCTCATAGCGGAGGAGCCTGATGTGGGGCTCGAACCCATAACGCCGGGATCACGCCCTGAGCCGAAGGGAGACGCTTGACCACTGTGCCACCCAGGCGCCCCTAAGATATGTTATTTTTGCCACAAAATCACCCAGTTGCTTTATTATATCTGTGATTCTTTATATATCCAAACATGAATTTATTTCAGTCTCTATAACTTTGATTAATACAGTATCAATATTTATTCATGCTGATCATTGTTGTGTATTGTGTAGGGCACAAAGCTAAATGAGAAATGCTTAGTTCTCAAGGGAGATTTCAATCTAGTTAGTTTCTGATTGAGAAGAATTAGGGATTTCCAAGAAAACTGAAAATTATTTTTCTTTACACAGAGTAAGGTCTTCTAAATAACTGTGAGACACTAATTTCCTTTTTTATGGAAGATCATTATATATATTTTCTCATATCCTAATATCTTTCTCATTTTCTCCAACAACTTACGTTACTCTAACAACCATTACTGAGTACTTAGCATGTGTGAAGCGATGTGTGCGGTGTTTTTAAGGATATAATTTCTCCCTCAGGAAGGCCCAACAAGTCATTGCGCAGGGATGTATGATCTTACAGGAGAGATGGCCTGAAAAA
This sequence comes from Ailuropoda melanoleuca, assembly GCF_002007445.2. Lineage (NCBI taxonomy): Eukaryota > Metazoa > Chordata > Mammalia > Carnivora > Ursidae > Ailuropoda > Ailuropoda melanoleuca. The sequence goes on along the minus strand of NC_048219.1, from coordinate 133,762,320 downwards.
TTAGGAACAATAAAATTAGGAACAATAATATAATTTACCAAAGTGCTTGCTATCTGCTTGTCGTGTGTACTGTTACTGTGTTTCAGGATGACATTGAACTTTTTGCAGGTGGAAATGGCTTGGGGAACTAGTTGAGGTGGAGAAGGCTATTGAGCCAGGCTGTGGATGAAAGAAAATTGTTTTTTGTGTTTGGTTAGAGTATGGGTTATGGGCATGGGTAAGGACATACTGAAGTTGGAAATCTATCTGAAGCATTTTCTGGAGTGTTACAAACAAAGAAGTTTTTAAAAAAATTTATGCACTGTGTAAAGCTCCTTCATTTTAATATATATTTACTTTAAGCTTTTTCATTTTTTCACAACTAGAAATTATTTAAGCCCACTATGGTAATTTGGTTTATGCATATATGTTACCTATCAGAATGTGCTAAAAAATTAAATTGATAAAATTGACATATTACCTGCTGCCTTATGTAACAATGTTTAGCTAAACAATTACAATTTTTCTTTAAGATATAACAATATTGTGTAGAAATAACTTCAGAATAATTATTTGGTTTCAAAATAATGGGTACATGTATTCTGTTTTCTATTTTCTTATTGTTCTTTATTGAAGCCTTTTGGTTTTTTAAGAAAATTCTCTCTTCATGTTGCAATTTGAAAAAATTACAAAGTTTTTTATTTTTGGTTAAAAAATGGCCATTAGAAGTATCATTAGAAAAGTTTAATAAGATATGGGAATACCAGGGACCGACTGGTAGTGTCTGACTCTTGATTTTAGCTCAGGTCACCATCTCAGGGTCATGGGATTGAGCCCCGCATTGGGCTCCACGTTCAGTGAGGAGTCTGCTTCTCTCCCTCTGCCCCTCCCTCTGCTTGCACTCTCTCTCTAAAATAAATAAATAAATCTTTAAAAAAAAAAGACATGGGGATACTAGTAACAGCAAACATGATTGCAAAGCATTTTTGTACTTGCTTTATCTTCCAATAACTGGCATATTTTCTAGCACATAGTAGGCACTCAGTAAAATAAAAATAAATAAGTATAGGTGTACTTCATTTTATTGTGTTTTGCTTTACTGTGCTTTGCAAATATTGTATCTTTTACAAACTGAAGGTTTGTGACAATCCTGCATCGATCAAGTCATTTCTCTAGCAGCATTTGCTTACTTCATGTCTCTGTGTTACACTTTGGTAATTCTTGCAATATTTCAGCCTTTTTCATTATTATTTTATTTGTTATGATGATCGGTGAACATTGATCTTTGATGTTACTGTTGTAATTGGTTTGGGGCACCACCAACTATGCCATACAAGTAAAATGATGAGCTTAATTGATAGTTGTGTATGTTCTGACTGCTCCACTGACCAGCTGTTCCCCCATCTCTTCCTCTCTTGGAACCTCCCTAGTCCCTGAGACACAACAATATTGAAATGAGGCCAGTTAATAATAACCCTGCAATGGCCTGTAAGTGTTTAAGTGAAAGTAAAATTCACATACCTCCTACTTAAATTAAAAACTAGAAATGTGTAGTCTTACTGGGGAAGGCATGTCAAAAGCTGGGGCAGGCCAAAAGCTAGACCTTTTGCACCAGGTAGCCAAGTGAATGCAAAGGAAAAATCTTGAAGGAAATTAAAAGTACTACTCCAGTGAATACATGAATGATAAGAATGCAAAACATCCTTATTGCCGATAAGGAGAAAGTTTTAGTGGTCTGGATGAGAAGGTCAAACCAACCACAACATTTCCTATTCCAAAGCTTAATCTGAAGCAAGTCCCCAGGCGGAGAGAGTTGAGGGAGCTGCAGAAGGAAAGGTGGAAGCTCGCAGAGTTTGGTTCATGAGGCTTAAGGGGAGAAGCTGACTCCATAACGTGAGTGCAAGGTGGAGGAACGAGAAGTTGTAGCAAGTTATCCAGAAGATCTAGCTAAGAAATTATGATGGTGGCTACACCAAACAACAAATTTCCAATACACATGAAACAGTTGTCTATTGGAAGAAGATGCCATCTAGGATTTTCATAGCTAGAGAGGAAAAGTCAATGCCTGGCTTCAAAAGCTTCAAAGGACAGGCTGACTCTTGTTAGGGACTAATGCATCTGGTGACTTAAATTTGAAGCCAATGCTCATTTACCATTTTGAAAATCCTACGGTCCTGAAGAATTCTGCTAAATCTACTCTGCCCATGCTCTTTAAATGGAAGAAAGCCTGAATGACAGCACATCTGTTTACAACATGGTTTATTGAATATTTTAAGCTTACTGTTGAGACCTACCGCTCAGAAAAGAAGATTCCTTTCAAAATATAACTGCTCATTGACAATGTAGCTAATCACCCAAGAGATCTGATGGAGACATACAACAAAATTAATGTGGTTTTTGTGGGTGCTAACACAACATTGATTCTGCAGCCCATAGANCTTCATTTTAATATATATTTACTTTAAGCTTTTTCATTTTTTCACAACTAGAAATTATTTAAGCCCACTATGGTAATTTGGTTTATGCATATATGTTACCTATCAGAATGTGCTAAAAAATTAAATTGATAAAATTGACATATTACCTGCTGCCTTATGTAACAATGTTTAGCTAAACAATTACAATTTTTCTTTAAGATATAACAATATTGTGTAGAAATAACTTCAGAATAATTATTTGGTTTCAAAATAATGGGTACATGTATTCTGTTTTCTATTTTCTTATTGTTCTTTATTGAAGCCTTTTGGTTTTTTAAGAAAATTCTCTCTTCATGTTGCAATTTGAAAAAATTACAAAGTTTTTTATTTTTGGTTAAAAAATGGCCATTAGAAGTATCATTAGAAAAGTTTAATAAGATATGGGAATACCAGGGACCGACTGGTAGTGTCTGACTCTTGATTTTAGCTCAGGTCACCATCTCAGGGTCATGGGATTGAGCCCCGCATTGGGCTCCACGTTCAGTGAGGAGTCTGCTTCTCTCCCTCTGCCCCTCCCTCTGCTTTCACTCTCTCTCTAAAATAAATAAATAAATCTTTAAAAAAAAAAGACATGGGGATACTAGTAACAGCAAACATGATTGCAAAGCATTTTTGTACTTGCTTTATCTTCCAATAACTGGCATATTTTCTAGCACATAGTAGGCACTCAGTAAAATAAAAATAAATAAGTATAGGTGTACTTCATTTTATTGTGTTTTGCTTTACTGTGCTTTGCAAATATTGTATCTTTTACAAACTGAAGGTTTGTGACAATCCTGCATCGATCAAGTCATTTCTCTAGCAGCATTTGCTTACTTCATGTCTCTGTGTTACACTTTGGTAATTCTTGCAATATTTCAGCCTTTTTCATTATTATTTTATTTGTTATGATGATCGGTGAACATTGATCTTTGATGTTACTGTTGTAATTGGTTTGGGGCACCACCAACTATGCCATACAAGTAAAATGATGAGCTTAATTGATAGTTGTGTATGTTCTGACTGCTCCACTGACCAGCTGTTCCCCCATCTCTTCCTCTCTTGGAACCTCCCTAGTCCCCGAGACACAACAATATTGAAATGAGGCCAGTTAATAATAACCCTGCAATGGCCTGTAAGTGTTTAAGTGAAAGTAAAATTCACATACCTCCTACTTAAATTAAAAACTAGAAATGTGTAGTCTTACTGGGGAAGGCATGTCAAAAGCTGGGGCAGGCCAAAAGCTAGACCTTTTGCACCAGGTAGCCAAGTGAATGCAAAGGAACATTCTTGAAGGAAATTAAAAGTACTACTCCAGTGAATACATGAATGATAAGAATGCAAAACATCCTTATTGCCGATAAGGAGAAAGTTTTAGTGGTCTGGATGAGAAGGTCAAACCAACCACAACATTTCCTATTCCAAAGCTTAATCTGAAGCAAGTCCCCAGGCGGAGAGAGTTGAGGGAGCTGCAGAAGGAAAGGTGGAAGCTCGCAGAGTTTGGTTCATGAGGCTTAAGGGGAGAAGCTGACTCCATAACGTGAGTGCAAGGTGGAGGAACGAGAAGTTGTAGCAAGTTATCCAGAAGATCTAGCTAAGAAATTATGATGGTGGCTACACCAAACAACAAATTTCCAATACACATGAAACAGTTGTCTATTGGAAGAAGATGCCATCTAGGATTTTCATAGCTAGAGAGGAAAAGTCAATGCCTGGCTTCAAAAGCTTCAAAGGACAGGCTGACTCTTGTTAGGGACTAATGCATCTGGTGACTTAAATTTGAAGCCAATGCTCATTTACCATTTTGAAAATCCTAGGGTCCTGAAGAATTCTGTTAAATCTACTCTGTCCATGCTCTTTAAATGGAAGAAAGCCTGAATNTAAATCTACTCTGCCCATGCTCTTTAAATGGAAGAAAGCCTGAATGACAGCACATCTGTTTACAACATGGTTTATTGAATATTTTAAGCTTACTGTTGAGACCTACCGCTCAGAAAAGAAGATTCCTTTCAAAATATAACTGCTCATTGACAATGTAGCTAATCACCCAAGAGATCTGATGGAGACATACAACAAAATTAATGTGGTTTTTGTGGGTGCTAACACAACATTGATTCTGCAGCCCATAGATCAAGGGGTAATTTTAACTTTCAAGTCTTATTATTTAAGAAATACATTTCATAAGGCTTAGCTACAATAGAAGATGATTCCTCTGATGGATTTGAGTAAAGAAAATTAAAAACCTGCTGGAAAGGATTCACCATTTTAGATGCCATTAAGAACATTTGGGATTCACGGGAAGAGGTCTAAGTATCAACATTAGCAGAAGTTTGGAAGAAGTTGATTCCAACCCTCATGGGTGACTTTGAGGGTTCAAGACAGTGGAGGAAGTAATTGCAAATGTGGTGGAAATAGCAAGGAACTAGAGTTAGATATAGAGTCTGAAGATGGGACTGAACTGCTACAAGCTCATGATAAAACTTGAACAGATGAGGGGTTACTTCTTATGGATGAGGAAAGAAAGTGGTTTCTTTGGATGGAATCTACTAGTAAAGATGTTGTAAATGACAACAAAGGATTTAGAATCTTACATAAACCTAGTTGATAAAACAACATCAGGATTTGAGAGGATTGACTCCAGTTTAAAAAGAAGCTCCACTGTGGGTAAAATGCTGTAAGACGGCCTTGCATGATACAGAGAAATTGCTCATGAAAGGGGTAGTCAATTGATATGGTAAACTTCATGGTTGTCTTATTTTAAGAAGTTGCCCACAGCCATCCCAACATTCAGCAACTACCAGCCTGATCAGTGTGCAGCCATCAACATTGAGACAAGGCTGTCCTCCAGCAAAAAGATTACAACTTGCTGAAAGCTCAGATGATGACTAGCATTTTTTAGCAATAAAGTAGTGTGGTTTTTTTTTGTTTTTTGTTTATTTTGTATTTTTGTCTTTTGTTTTGAGATAGAGAACACAAGCTGGGGGGGGGTGGGGTAGGGGCAGAGGAAGAGGGAGAGAGAGAGAATCTCAAGCAGGCCCCATGCCCAGCATGGAACCCAGTGTGGGGCTCGATCTCATGACCCTGAGATCATGACCTGAGCCGAAATCAAAAGTCGGACACTTAACTGACTGAGCCACCCGGGTGCCCCTCAAGTAGTTTTTGATTAAAGTATATATCTTGTTTTTTTAGACACAATGCTATTGTGTAATTAATAGACTACTACTCTACAGTGTAAACATGACTTTTATATGCACCAGGAAACCAAAAAATACATTTGACTTGCATTACTATGATATTTGCTTTATTGCAGTTGTCTGAAACGAGCCCTCAATGTCTCCAAGGGATGCCTGTAAGTGAGACTAAAATTATGAGTCTTATTTCCAAAACATTCAGAAGCATGAATCGGAGAAACATTCTGTTTTCTGTCCTTAGGCAGGTTCTCAACAGGCTAGCTTGGAAATAGATGGTATTAGTGCTAATGGAGATTCATTATCAGTATGTATAGCTCAGAGCAAACTAAGGTTTATNGACTGGAACAGATGCTAAATGACTGTACCCAAGTCACTTGTGTCCTATTTTACACTTCACTTCATGAACTGTGCTAGACCAGGAGAACATTCCCTCTCCAGCTCCAAGTAACACCATATGTCTTCAGATTCATGGGATATAGGCTTGTGGTCAATTTACTACCCACCTGATCTCACCGTTGCTTTCTTAAAATTTAAGTGGAAGGGAACTTACATAGCAATAAAAGTTTAAGTTACAAGAATATGTGTTTTTATATTTAAGTTTTTAATAGAATTAATTTTTTATTAGTGTAGGCCAGGGAATAAGCTGTAATTTTTACTGGCTGAAGTATAAAAGTNCAGACTTACTGGCCTTTGTATTTTTGTGTAAATTGAACTGGTATATTTTTCATAAAGCTTTTCTTGATTCACTAGGTAAAAATTTTGCATCCTCTTCTGAACTTCCAGAGCATTTTGCCTTTGCTTTGTGGGGTTATTTTCTCCCTGGTATTGTAGCATCTCGCGGAAACATCCTACTCCCACTCATAGATGTGAGGTTCAGATCTCTGCCTCTGTTCCTGGGTTTGAGCACAATGTACCACATAAAGCGAGGGCTTCGGGTGTATGTGTTGTGGCAATAACTGGTGCTCTTGTTTTTTCAGGAGATACTAGTGTGGAGAAACTGATCTTGGATATTTGGGTGTGATTTTTACTCATGTCCTTAAGGATATTTTTCAAGTAAATTATCAGTTTTTGAAGTGGTCCTGTTTTGATCAGTCCAATTTGCCAAAATCCAGTTTATGGCATCACGAGTTATTACTTCCTTATATTTCCTCCTCATTTCCTGTTATCATTGTGCACATCCTTGATGTGACTCCGGTTCTGGGCTTTTTGTCAACTACAAACTGTTGAGTTTATTTAGACAGTTCAAACTCTACTATGTATCAAAACCACCAGGTCTTGTTAAAGCAGATTAATGGTGTCTACCCTCAGAGTTTCTGATTCTGTGGGCCCGAGGTGGGGTCCAAAAATTTGCATTTCTAACATGTTGCCCCTGGTGCTACTGGTCTTCAGATCATATTTAGAAAACCACTGGTCTAAATGGCATTCAGCAGGCTTAGTATCCTCTCGGAAAGAAACAGCCGCGACTTCTTTGCATAATTTTATGAAGTATGTCCTGGTAAGGGTCCTAGAAACAGACTTTGAGAAGAGAATTTTGTCTCTAGCTTTGGTAAGTGGGCTGCCGTAATGCCTTGCATTTTCTCTTGCTGGGAAATCCTCCCGTTGAGAGGGCCACCACAGTTAGCATTTTAGAACTTGTTCTACTTTAAAGAACCAAGTGAGTTCAGAAGAGAGAAGAGAGAACAGTGAGAAAGGACACCTGTGATGGACACGGGAGGGGGGATGTAGGTGTGATCAAACGAGTTCCATCAAATCACCAACTCTCCCAACCCCCAGACACAGAAGTTGGCATATTGGCTCTACCTTAAGGCGGTCTCAGAAGGGACATGTCATGAAAGTATAAACTGCTGCTTAGGGCAGCGCAAGTCCCGTGGGGGCGTCAACTTAAACAAATTAAAAAAAAAAACAAAACTGTGCCAGCTTCAAGTTGGCAATTTCGAGTTCACTTCACTCTAGTCAATGACGCACCTTCACACAGTAAGCGCAATAGAGACAAAGAGGTGCCTTGCAGCTGCCGGAGAGAGAAAAGAGTCTCTGAGATGAAATGTTAACATAAGAAGTGGAAATGGTTTGTCATAGTTGCAAGCTGGCTCTTTGGGGTTCACTTTCCTATAGTGAGTGAACTGTAGTGTGGTACCCTAGCAAAAGAGTCTCAATAAAATTAGAACGATCATTTAAAAAGGGCAGAGGGAGAGAGAGGCGTAGAGAGAGAAGGAGAGAGGGTTCTTTCTTTTGTGTGTGTGTGATAAGAAGCTTAACAAAAGTGGAAAAACGCTTTATATGGATGTGAGTTTTCATGGCAGTCTCAAGCCGGCACTCGGTTGCCTTTATTATAGACTAAGCTACTTTAGCAAGCAAAGGATAATGGAGAGACAGAATGCTGGAAACAACAGTCAGGTGGGGAGGGGGGAGCGACCTTTCGACAGGGAATGTTCTGTCACTAAAGCAACAGTATACATTTTCTCTGTGTTCTTCACACGCTCTGCTCCTTACAAGAAAAAAAGGATATGTTTCTGCCTGCACTGAATTTTTGAAGTTCTTTTGAAATGCGATTTAATAAAAATATTAATTTTTACATGTAAAATAATGTGGTATTTTATGTTTAGGGCCAGGAAAAGCCTGCCTACCTAAGAGAAAAGCACAGCTGGAGAGTGTTGAAATATGAATCATTTAAAAAAGTTTGTTTCCAACATGTGGCAGTGGGAGAATAAGGGAGACTTGTTTATCGGAAAACAAAACAATCAGATAGGCTCCTTGTTCTTTTACTTTCTGAAATGTACACAGGGGTCAAGCTAGTCCAATATTGGTGGGAGAAATGGAGGGATGACATTAAATAACTTGCCGCCTTATTTCCATCGTCAGCTTGAATTTTACTCAAGCTTGTAGGGTTTTGTTTTGTTTTTTTTTCCCCCTGCTTACATGAGATTCGATGGTATCATAGAAAGTGAGGTTTGGAAGAGACATTAAATATGACCTATTGATGGGTGCTTGAATTTACTGGACAATCTCTCCCAACATGGTGCACTCCAGCCACTTCTTGAATGATGGTGCCCCCGTCAAGGCAGTCACTTCCATGTTTAAATGTCTTTGACTCTTAGATGGAGTGCCCCAAACCCATCTTCTTGTAATTACCATACCTTGTCCGTCCGTTTAGGTTCGTATTCAGCCAATTATGTTCTTCCTCACCAATACAGTCCTACTAATATTTATGGACAACTACCACATCTTCTTCAGTTCTACAGGTTACAAATTCCCAGACCCTTCAACACTGGTCGCAGTATTTAAGATGGTCTGATCAATACAGAATAGAGAGGTCCATCATTCATATTGAAGCATTTCAGATCCATCTGACACTTGGTGGTCACTCTACAATATTGGCTTCTGTAGTGTCATTAAGTATAAATCCCCAAATCCTTTTTATTATCATATGTGTTATCATAAGTGGTTACATTTCTTATATTTAATTTGTGCTGATGGTTCATTGGATTGAAATACAGGGCATAACATTTATTGTCAACCTCTTCTTATAAAACTCTATGCTTTTTTCCTGTCTGTGGAAATCATTTTGAATCAAAACTATCATTCACCATACTTTATATCATTCCAAGTTTTGGGTAACTCATGATTTAGGATGCTGTGCATGTTCTGTGTATATATGTGTGCATGTGTGTTTCTGTGTGTGTATTTGTGTGTGGTTCTTCAGAATGGGGTAATGACTGAGAACTTATTCTCTGAAATCAAGCATATCTGATTCAAATTCTGGCTCTATTTCTTACTAGCTTTGATCTTTGGCAAATAACTTAACCTTGCAAAATCTCTGCTTTTGCTTAGTGAAATGGTTCCTACCTTAATGGGTACATAGGAGAATAAAGCATGGTAATATATATATAGAGTGCTTGGCCTGTCCCTGGCACATAGTGAGCAACTGAGGGTAAATTTCTTAAGCACACTAATTCTCAGGTTCCTGATTCATAAAATGTGATGACAGGAAAGATGATAATAGTACTTTTCCCATTCAGTTGTTGGGGGAAATAAAAGGAGTTAATATATATACAGGGCTTAGAACAGTGTCTGGCATATAGAAGTTACTGTAGCTTAGCTATTATCCTCATCAGTATTATTGTTATTAATCTTACTTAACTCACAGTAGGTATTCAAGATATGTTATTTTTTTAAAGATTTTATTTATTTATTCGACAGAGATAGAGACAGCCAGCGAGAGAGGGAACACAAGCAGGGGGAGTGGGAGAGAAAGAAGCAGGCTCATAGCGGAGGAGCCTGATGTGGGGCTCGAACCCATAACGCCGGGATCACGCCCTGAGCCGAAGGGAGACGCTTGACCACTGTGCCACCCAGGCGCCCCTAAGATATGTTATTTTTGCCACAAAATCACCCAGTTGCTTTATTATATCTGTGATTCTTTATATATCCAAACATGAATTTATTTCAGTCTCTATAACTTTGATTAATACAGTATCAATATTTATTCATGCTGATCATTGTTGTGTATTGTGTAGGGCACAAAGCTAAATGAGAAATGCTTAGTTCTCAAGGGAGATTTCAATCTAGTTAGTTTCTGATTGAGAAGAATTAGGGATTTCCAAGAAAACTGAAAATTATTTTTCTTTACACAGAGTAAGGTCTTCTAAATAACTGTGAGACACTAATTTCCTTTTTTATGGAAGATCATTATATATATTTTCTCATATCCTAATATCTTTCTCATTTTCTCCAACAACTTACGTTACTCTAACAACCATTACTGAGTACTTAGCATGTGTGAAGCGATGTGTGCGGTGTTTTTAAGGATATAATTTCTCCCTCAGGAAGGCCCAACAAGTCATTGTGCAGGGATGTATGATCTTACAGGAGAGATGGCCTGAAAAATTAGGAACAATAAAATTAGGAACAATAATATAATTTACCAAAGTGCTTGCTATCTGCTTGTCGTGTGTACTGTTACTGTGTTTCAGGATGACATTGAACTTTTTGCAGGTGGAAATGGCTTGGGGAACTAGTTGAGGTGGAGAAGGCTATTGAGCCAGGCTGTGGATGAAAGAAAATTGTTTTTTGTGTTTGGTTAGAGTATGGGTTATGGGCATGGGTAAGGACATACTGAAGTTGGAAATCTATCTGAAGCATTTTCTGGAGTGTTACAAACAAAGAAGTTTTTAAAAAAATTTATGCACTGTGTAAAGCTGCTTCATTTTAATATATATTTACTTTAAGCTTTTTCATTTTTTCACAACTAGAAATTATTTAAGCCCACTATGGTAATTTGGTTTATGCATATATGTTACCTATCAGAATGTGCTAAAAAATTAAATTGATAAAATTGACATATTACCTGCTGCCTTATGTAACAATGTTTAGCTAAACAATTACAATTTTTCTTTAAGATATAACAATATTGTGTAGAAATAACTTCAGAATAATTATTTGGTTTCAAAATAATGGGTACATGTATTCTGTTTTCTATTTTCTTATTGTTCTTTATTGAAGCCTTTTGGTTTTTTAAGAAAATTCTCTCTTCATGTTGCAATTTGAAAAAATTACAAAGTTTTTTATTTTTGGTTAAAAAATGGCCATTAGAAGTATCATTAGAAAAGTTTAATAAGATATGGGAATACCAGGGACCGACTGGTAGTGTCTGACTCTTGATTTTAGCTCAGGTCACCATCTCAGGGTCATGGGATTGAGCCCCGCATTGGGCTCCACGTTCAGTGAGGAGTCTGCTTCTCTCCCTCTGCCCCTCCCTCTGCTTTCACTCTCTCTCTAAAATAAATAAATAAATCTTTAAAAAAAAAAGACATGGGGATACTAGTAACAGCAAACATGATTGCAAAGCATTTTTGTACTTGCTTTATCTTCCAATAACTGGCATATTTTCTAGCACATAGTAGGCACTCAGTAAAATAAAAATAAATAAGTATAGGTGTACTTCATTTTATTGTGTTTTGCTTTACTGTGCTTTGCAAATATTGTATCTTTTACAAACTGAAGGTTTGTGACAATCCTGCATCGATCAAGTCATTTCTCTAGCAGCATTTGCTTACTTCATGTCTCTGTGTTACACTTTGGTAATTCTTGCAATATTTCAGCCTTTTTCATTATTATTTTATTTGTTATGATGATCGGTGAACATTGATCTTTGATGTTACTGTTGTAATTGGTTTGGGGCACCACCAACTATGCCATACAAGTAAAATGATGAGCTTAATTGATAGTTGTGTATGTTCTGACTGCTCCACTGACCAGCTGTTCCCCCATCTCTTCCTCTCTTGGAACCTCCCTAGTCCCTGAGACACAACAATATTGAAATGAGGCCAGTTAATAATAACCCTGCAATGGCCTGTAAGTGTTTAAGTGAAAGAAAAATTCACATACCTCCTACTTAAATTAAAAACTAGAAATGTGTAGTCTTACTGGGGAAGGCATGTCAAAAGCTGGGGCAGGCCAAAAGCTAGACCTTTTGCACCAGGTAGCCAAGTGAATGCAAAGGAAAATTCTTGAAGGAAATTAAAAGTACTACTCCAGTGAATACATGAATGATAAGAATGCAAAACATCCTTATTGCCGATAAGGAGAAAGTTTTAGTGGTCTGGATGAGAAGGTCAAACCAACCACAACATTTCCTATTCCAAAGCTTAATCTGAAGCAAGTCCCCAGGCGGAGAGAGTTGAGGGAGCTGCAGAAGGAAAGGTGGAAGCTCGCAGAGTTTGGTTCATGAGGCTTAAGGGGAGAAGCTGACTCCATAACGTGAGTGCAAGGTGGAGGAACGAGAAGTTGTAGCAAGTTATCCAGAAGATCTAGCTAAGAAATTATGATGGTGGCTACACCAAACAACAAATTTCCAATACACATGAAACAGTTGTCTATTGGAAGAAGATGCCATCTAGGATTTTCATAGCTAGAGAGGAAAAGTCAATGCCTGGCTTCAAAAGCTTCAAAGGACAGGCTGACTCTTGTTAGGGACTAATGCATCTGGTGACTTAAATTTGAAGCCAATGCTCATTTACCATTTTGAAAATCCTACGGTCCTGAAGAATTCTGCTAAATCTACTCTGCCCATGCTCTTTAAATGGAAGAAAGCCTGAATGACAGCACATCTGTTTACAACATGGTTTATTGAATATTTTAAGCTTACTGTTGAGACCTACCGCTCAGAAAAGAAGATTCCTTTCAAAATATAACTGCTCATTGACAATGTAGCTAATCACCCAAGAGATCTGATGGAGACATACAACAAAATTAATGTGGTTTTTGTGGGTGCTAACACAACATTGATTCTGCAGCCCATAGATCAAGGGGTAATTTTAACTTTCAAGTCTTATTATTTAAGAAATACATTTCATAAGGCTTAGCTACAATAGAAGATGATTCCTCTGATGGATTTGAGTAAAGAAAATTAAAAACCTGCTGGAAAGGATTCACCATTTTAGATGCCATTAAGAACATTTGGGATTCACGGGAAGAGGTCTAAGTATCAACATTAGCAGAAGTTTGGAAGAAGTTGATTCCAACCCTCATGGGTGACTTTGAGGGTTCAAGACAGTGGAGGAAGTAATTGCAAATGTGGTGGAAATAGCAAGGAACTAGAGTTAGATATAGAGTCTGAAGATGGGACTGAACTGCTACAAGCTCATGATAAAACTTGAACAGATGAGGGGTTACTTCTTATGGATGAGGAAAGAAAGTGGTTTCTTTGGATGGAATCTACTAGTAAAGATGTTGTAAATGACAACAAAGGATTTAGAATCTTACATAAACCTAGTTGATAAAACAACATCAGGATTTGAGAGGATTGACTCCAGTTTAAAAAGAAGCTCCACTGTGGGTAAAATGCTGTAAGACGGCCTTGCATGATACAGAGAAATTGCTCATGAAAGGGGTAGTCAATTGATATGGTAAACTTCATGGTTGTCTTATTTTAAGAAGTTGCCCACAGCCATCCCAACATTCAGCAACTACCAGCCTGATCAGTGTGCAGCCATCAACATTGAGACAAGGCTGTCCTCCAGCAAAAAGATTACAACTTGCTGAAAGCTCAGATGATGACTAGCATTTTTTAGCAATAAAGTAGTGTGGTTTTTTTGTTTTTTGTTTATTTTGTATTTTTGTCTTTTGTTTTGAGATAGAGAACACAAGCTGGGGGGGGGTGGGGTAGGGGCAGAGGAAGAGGGAGAGAGAGAGAATCTCAAGCAGGCCCCATGCCCAGCATGGAACCCAGTGTGGGGCTCGATCTCATGACCCTGAGATCATGACCTGAGCCGAAATCAAAAGTCGGACACTTAACTGACTGAGCCACCCGGGTGCCCCTCAAGTAGTTTTTGATTAAAGTATATATCTTGTTTTTTTAGACACAATGCTATTGTGTAATTAATAGACTACTACTCTACAGTGTAAACATGACTTTTATATGCACCAGGAAACCAAAAAATACATTTGACTTGCATTACTATGATATTTGCTTTATTGCAGTTGTCTGAAACGAGCCCTCAATGTCTCCAAGGGATGCCTGTAAGTGAGACTAAAATTATGAGTCTTATTTCCAAAACATTCAGAAGCATGAATCGGAGAAACATTCTGTTTTCTGTCCTTAGGCAGGTTCTCAACAGGCTAGCTTGGAAATAGATGGTATTAGTGCTAATGGAGATTCATTATCAGTATGTATAGCTCAGAGCAAACTAAGGTTTATTAAATAATATCAACTTTATTTAGAAATGAAAACCCATTAATTTTTGTTGTTGTTAATTATAACAGATCACATATTGAAAAGATGCTATAGAGATGGAAAGGATCTTAGAGACCATCTGGTCCACCTCACTAATTTTACAGAAGAAGAAACTGAAGCTCATAGTGACTGACTCATTTGTAATTCATTAATGTCCATGAGTAGAAACCACAGTTCCTGACTCCAGTCACTCTGTCCCCCTATATCATGCTGCCTTCCTANTGTAATTTTTACTGGCTGAAGTATAAAAGTGCAGAATATTTGTCAGTTGGTTTTGTGTAATGAGCTGAAGTTTCAAGTGTTTTTATATAGAAAGTTTATGAAATTCAGACAGGGCTAAAGTAATTTTTTATAAAAGTATTAATAAGCCTTTATTAGGTGTTTAATAAAGGTGTTATTTTGAAAAGAAAGCATGCCAGACTACTGGGGTTACAGGAGGAACTATATTAAAATTGAAAGTACTGGATGCCAGTTGCTCTGGGAATGGTGATGGGTAGGGAGGCAGTTTTCCATGGTTGTGTCCTTCTACAAAGAAGTGGTCAATAAATCTTGCAGTTACTTCAGTTTGCNTAAAGCTTTTCTTGATTCACTAGGTAAAAATTTTGCATCCTCTTCTGAACTTCCAGAGCATTTTGCCTTTGCTTTGTGGGGTTATTTTCTCCCTGGTATTGTAGCATCTCGCGGAAACATCCTACTCCCACTCATAGATGTGAGGTTCAGATCTCTGCCTCTGTTCCTGGGTTTGAGCACAATGTACCACATAAAGCGAGGGCTTCGGGTGTATGTGTTGTGGCAATAACTGGTGCTCTTGTTTTTTCAGGAGATACTAGTGTGGAGAAACTGATCTTGGATATTTGGGTGTGATTTTTACTCATGTCCTTAAGGATATTTTTCAAGTAAATTATCAGTTTTTGAAGTGGTCCTGTTTTGATCAGTCCAATTTGCCAAAATCCAGTTTATGGCATCACGAGTTATTACTTCCTTATATTTCCTCCTCATTTCCTGTTATCATTGTGCACATCCTTGATGTGACTCCGGTTCTGGGCTTTTTGTCAACTACAAACTGTTGAGTTTATTTAGACAGTTCAAACTCTACTATGTATCAAAACCACCAGGTCTTGTTAAAGCAGATTAATGGTGTCTACCCTCAGAGTTTCTGATTCTGTGGGCCCGAGGTGGGGTCCAAAAATTTGCATTTCTAACATGTTGCCCCTGGTGCTACTGGTCTTCAGATCATATTTAGAAAACCACTGGTCTAAATGGCATTCAGCAGGCTTAGTATCCTCTCGGAAAGAAACAGCCGCGACTTCTTTGCATAATTTTATGAAGTATGTCCTGGTAAGGGTCCTAGAAACAGACTTTGAGAAGAGAATTTTGTCTCTAGCTTTGGTAAGTGGGCTGCCGTAATGCCTTGCATTTTCTCTTGCTGGGAAATCCTCCCGTTGAGAGGGCCACCACAGTTAGCATTTTAGAACTTGTTCTACTTTAAAGAACCAAGTGAGTTCAGAAGAGAGAAGAGAGAACAGTGAGAAAGGACACCTGTGATGGACACGGGAGGGGGGATGTAGGTGTGATCAAACGAGTTCCATCAAATCACCAACTCTCCCAACCCCCAGACACAGAAGTTGGCATATTGGCTCTACCTTAAGGCGGTCTCAGAAGGGACATGTCATGAAAGTATAAACTGCTGCTTAGGGCAGCGCAAGTCCCGTGGGGGCGTCAACTTAAACAAATTAAAAAAAAAAACAAAACTGTGCCAGCTTCAAGTTGGCAATTTCGAGTTCACTTCACTCTAGTCAATGACGCACCTTCACACAGTAAGCGCAATAGAGACAAAGAGGTGCCTTGCAGCTGCCGGAGAGAGAAAAGAGTCTCTGAGATGAAATGTTAACATAAGAAGTGGAAATGGTTTGTCATAGTTGCAAGCTGGCTCTTTGGGGTTCACTTTCCTATAGTGAGTGAACTGTAGTGTGGTACCCTAGCAAAAGAGTCTCAATAAAATTAGAACGATCATTTAAAAAGGGCAGAGGGAGAGAGAGGCGTAGAGAGAGAAGGAGAGAGGGTTCTTTCTTTTGTGTGTGTGTGATAAGAAGCTTAACAAAAGTGGAAAAACGCTTTATATGGATGTGAGTTTTCATGGCAGTCTCAAGCCGGCACTCGGTTGCCTTTATTATAGACTAAGCTACTTTAGCAAGCAAAGGATAATGGAGAGACAGAATGCTGGAAACAACAGTCAGGTGGGGAGGGGGGAGCGACCTTTCGACAGGGAATGTTCTGTCACTAAAGCAACAGTATACATTTTCTCTGTGTTCTTCACACGCTCTGCTCCTTACAAGAAAAAAAGGATATGTTTCTGCCTGCACTGAATTTTTGAAGTTCTTTTGAAATGCGATTTAATAAAAATATTAATTTTTACATGTAAAATAATGTGGTATTTTATGTTTAGGGCCAGGAAAAGCCTGCCTACCTAAGAGAAAAGCACAGCTGGAGAGTGTTGAAATATGAATCATTTAAAAAAGTTTGTTTCCAACATGTGGCAGTGGGAGAATAAGGGAGACTTGTTTATCGGAAAACAAAACAATCAGATAGGCTCCTTGTTCTTTTACTTTCTGAAATGTACACAGGGGTCAAGCTAGTCCAATATTGGTGGGAGAAATGGAGGGATGACATTAAATAACTTGCCGCCTTATTTCCATCGTCAGCTTGAATTTTACTCAAGCTTGTAGGGTTTTGTTTTGTTTTTTTTTCCCCCTGCTTACATGAGATTCGATGGTATCATAGAAAGTGAGGTTTGGAAGAGACATTAAATATGACCTATTGATGGGTGCTTGAATTTACTGGACAATCTCTCCCAACATGGTGCACTCCAGCCACTTCTTGAATGATGGTGCCCCCGTCAAGGCAGTCACTTCCATGTTTAAATGTCTTTGACTCTTAGATGGAGTGCCCCAAACCCATCTTCTTGTAATTACCATACCTTGTCCGTCCGTTTAGGTTCGTATTCAGCCAATTATGTTCTTCCTCACCAATACAGTCCTACTAATATTTATGGACAACTACCACATCTTCTTCAGTTCTACAGGTTACAAATTCCCAGACCCTTCAACACTGGTCGCAGTATTTAAGATGGTCTGATCAATACAGAATAGAGAGGTCCATCATTCATATTGAAGCATTTCAGATCCATCTGACACTTGGTGGTCACTCTACAATATTGGCTTCTGTAGTGTCATTAAGTATAAATCCCCAAATCCTTTTTATTATCATATGTGTTATCATAAGTGGTTACATTTCTTATATTTAATTTGTGCTGATGGTTCATTGGATTGAAATACAGGGCATAACATTTATTGTCAACCTCTTCTTATAAAACTCTATGCTTTTTTCCTGTCTGTGGAAATCATTTTGAATCAAAACTATCATTCACCATACTTTATATCATTCCAAGTTTTGGGTAACTCATGATTTAGGATGCTGTGCATGTTCTGTGTATATATGTGTGCATGTGTGTTTCTGTGTGTGTATTTGTGTGTGGTTCTTCAGAATGGGGTAATGACTGAGAACTTATTCTCTGAAATCAAGCATATCTGATTCAAATTCTGGCTCTATTTCTTACTAGCTTTGATCTTTGGCAAATAACTTAACCTTGCAAAATCTCTGCTTTTGCTTAGTGAAATGGTTCCTACCTTAATGGGTACATAGGAGAATAAAGCATGGTAATATATATATAGAGTGCTTGGCCTGTCCCTGGCACATAGTGAGCAACTGAGGGTAAATTTCTTAAGCACACTAATTCTCAGGTTCCTGATTCATAAAATGTGATGACAGGAAAGATGATAATAGTACTTTTCCCATTCAGTTGTTGGGGGAAATAAAAGGAGTTAATATATATACAGGGCTTAGAACAGTGTCTGGCATATAGAAGTTACTGTAGCTTAGCTATTATCCTCATCAGTATTATTGTTATTAATCTTACTTAACTCACAGTAGGTATTCAAGATATGTTATTTTTTTAAAGATTTTATTTATTTATTCGACAGAGATAGAGACAGCCAGCGAGAGAGGGAACACAAGCAGGGGGAGTGGGAGAGAAAGAAGCAGGCTCATAGCGGAGGAGCCTGATGTGGGGCTCGAACCCATAACGCCGGGATCACGCCCTGAGCCGAAGGGAGACGCTTGACCACTGTGCCACCCAGGCGCCCCTAAGATATGTTATTTTTGCCACAAAATCACCCAGTTGCTTTATTATATCTGTGATTCTTTATATATCCAAACATGAATTTATTTCAGTCTCTATAACTTTGATTAATACAGTATCAATATTTATTCATGCTGATCATTGTTGTGTATTGTGTAGGGCACAAAGCTAAATGAGAAATGCTTAGTTCTCAAGGGAGATTTCAATCTAGTTAGTTTCTGATTGAGAAGAATTAGGGATTTCCAAGAAAACTGAAAATTATTTTTCTTTACACAGAGTAAGGTCTTCTAAATAACTGTGAGACACTAATTTCCTTTTTTATGGAAGATCATTATATATATTTTCTCATATCCTAATATCTTTCTCATTTTCTCCAACAACTTACGTTACTCTAACAACCATTACTGAGTACTTAGCATGTGTGAAGCGATGTGTGCGGTGTTTTTAAGGATATAATTTCTCCCTCAGGAAGGCCCAACAAGTCATTGTGCAGGGATGTATGATCTTACAGGAGAGATGGCCTGAAAAATTAGGAACAATAAAATTAGGAACAATAATATAATTTACCAAAGTGCTTGCTATCTGCTTGTCGTGTGTACTGTTACTGTGTTTCAGGATGACATTGAACTTTTTGCAGGTGGAAATGGCTTGGGGAACTAGTTGAGGTGGAGAAGGCTATTGAGCCAGGCTGTGGATGAAAGAAAATTGTTTTTTGTGTTTGGTTAGAGTATGGGTTATGGGCATGGGTAAGGACATACTGAAGTTGGAAATCTATCTGAAGCATTTTCTGGAGTGTTACAAACAAAGAAGTTTTTAAAAAAATTTATGCACTGTGTAAAGCTGCTTCATTTTAATATATATTTACTTTAAGCTTTTTCATTTTTTCACAACTAGAAATTATTTAAGCCCACTATGGTAATTTGGTTTATGCATATATGTTACCTATCAGAATGTGCTAAAAAATTAAATTGATAAAATTGACATATTACCTGCTGCCTTATGTAACAATGTTTAGCTAAACAATTACAATTTTTCTTTAAGATATAACAATATTGTGTAGAAATAACTTCAGAATAATTATTTGGTTTCAAAATAATGGGTACATGTATTCTGTTTTCTATTTTCTTATTGTTCTTTATTGAAGCCTTTTGGTTTTTTAAGAAAATTCTCTCTTCATGTTGCAATTTGAAAAAATTACAAAGTTTTTTATTTTTGGTTAAAAAATGGCCATTAGAAGTATCATTAGAAAAGTTTAATAAGATATGGGAATACCAGGGACCGACTGGTAGTGTCTGACTCTTGATTTTAGCTCAGGTCACCATCTCAGGGTCATGGGATTGAGCCCCGCATTGGGCTCCACGTTCAGTGAGGAGTCTGCTTCTCTCCCTCTGCCCCTCCCTCTGCTTTCACTCTCTCTCTAAAATAAATAAATAAATCTTTAAAAAAAAAAGACATGGGGATACTAGTAACAGCAAACATGATTGCAAAGCATTTTTGTACTTGCTTTATCTTCCAATAACTGGCATATTTTCTAGCACATAGTAGGCACTCAGTAAAATAAAAATAAATAAGTATAGGTGTACTTCATTTTATTGTGTTTTGCTTTACTGTGCTTTGCAAATATTGTATCTTTTACAAACTGAAGGTTTGTGACAATCCTGCATCGATCAAGTCATTTCTCTAGCAGCATTTGCTTACTTCATGTCTCTGTGTTACACTTTGGTAATTCTTGCAATATTTCAGCCTTTTTCATTATTATTTTATTTGTTATGATGATCGGTGAACATTGATCTTTGATGTTACTGTTGTAATTGGTTTGGGGCACCACCAACTATGCCATACAAGTAAAATGATGAGCTTAATTGATAGTTGTGTATGTTCTGACTGCTCCACTGACCAGCTGTTCCCCCATCTCTTCCTCTCTTGGAACCTCCCTAGTCCCTGAGACACAACAATATTGAAATGAGGCCAGTTAATAATAACCCTGCAATGGCCTGTAAGTGTTTAAGTGAAAGAAAAATTCACATACCTCCTACTTAAATTAAAAACTAGAAATGTGTAGTCTTACTGGGGAAGGCATGTCAAAAGCTGGGGCAGGCCAAAAGCTAGACCTTTTGCACCAGGTAGCCAAGTGAATGCAAAGGAAAATTCTTGAAGGAAATTAAAAGTACTACTCCAGTGAATACATGAATGATAAGAATGCAAAACATCCTTATTGCCGATAAGGAGAAAGTTTTAGTGGTCTGGATGAGAAGGTCAAACCAACCACAACATTTCCTATTCCAAAGCTTAATCTGAAGCAAGTCCCCAGGCGGAGAGAGTTGAGGGAGCTGCAGAAGGAAAGGTGGAAGCTCGCAGAGTTTGGTTCATGAGGCTTAAGGGGAGAAGCTGACTCCATAACGTGAGTGCAAGGTGGAGGAACGAGAAGTTGTAGCAAGTTATCCAGAAGATCTAGCTAAGAAATTATGATGGTGGCTACACCAAACAACAAATTTCCAATACACATGAAACAGTTGTCTATTGGAAGAAGATGCCATCTAGGATTTTCATAGCTAGAGAGGAAAAGTCAATGCCTGGCTTCAAAAGCTTCAAAGGACAGGCTGACTCTTGTTAGGGACTAATGCATCTGGTGACTTAAATTTGAAGCCAATGCTCATTTACCATTTTGAAAATCCTACGGTCCTGAAGAATTCTGCTAAATCTACTCTGCCCATGCTCTTTAAATGGAAGAAAGCCTGAATGACAGCACATCTGTTTACAACATGGTTTATTGAATATTTTAAGCTTACTGTTGAGACCTACCGCTCAGAAAAGAAGATTCCTTTCAAAATATAACTGCTCATTGACAATGTAGCTAATCACCCAAGAGATCTGATGGAGACATACAACAAAATTAATGTGGTTTTTGTGGGTGCTAACACAACATTGATTCTGCAGCCCATAGATCAAGGGGTAATTTTAACTTTCAAGTCTTATTATTTAAGAAATACATTTCATAAGGCTTAGCTACAATAGAAGATGATTCCTCTGATGGATTTGAGTAAAGAAAATTAAAAACCTGCTGGAAAGGATTCACCATTTTAGATGCCATTAAGAACATTTGGGATTCACGAAGAGGTCTAAGTATCAACATTAGCAGAAGTTTGGAAGAAGTTGATTCCAACCCTCATGGGTGACTTTGAGGGTTCAAGACAGTGGAGGAAGTAATTGCAAATGTGGTGGAAATAGCAAGGAACTAGAGTTAGATATAGAGTCTGAAGATGGGACTGAACTGCTACAAGCTCATGATAAAACTTGAACAGATGAGGGGTTACTTCTTATGGATGAGGAAAGAAAGTGGTTTCTTTGGATGGAATCTACTAGTAAAGATGTTGTAAATGACAACAAAGGATTTAGAATCTTACATAAACCTAGTTGATAAAACAACATCAGGATTTGAGAGGATTGACTCCAGTTTAAAAAGAAGCTCCACTGTGGGTAAAATGCTGTAAGACGGCCTTGCATGATACAGAGAAATTGCTCATGAAAGGGGTAGTCAATTGATATGGTAAACTTCATGGTTGTCTTATTTTAAGAAGTTGCCCACAGCCATCCCAACATTCAGCAACTACCAGCCTGATCAGTGTGCAGCCATCAACATTGAGACAAGGCTGTCCTCCAGCAAAAAGATTACAACTTGCTGAAAGCTCAGATGATGACTAGCATTTTTTAGCAATAAAGTAGTGTGGTTTTTTTTTGTTTTTTGTTTATTTTGTATTTTTGTCTTTTGTTTTGAGATAGAGAACACAAGCTGGGGGGGGTGGGGTAGGGGCAGAGGAAGAGGGAGAGAGAGAGAATCTCAAGCAGGCCCCATGCCCAGCATGGAACCCAGTGTGGGGCTCGATCTCATGACCCTGAGATCATGACCTGAGCCGAAATCAAAAGTCGGACACTTAACTGACTGAGCCACCCGGGTGCCCCTCAAGTAGTTTTTGATTAAAGTATATATCTTGTTTTTTTAGACACAATGCTATTGTGTAATTAATAGACTACTACTCTACAGTGTAAACATGACTTTTATATGCACCAGGAAACCAAAAAATACATTTGACTTGCATTACTATGATATTTGCTTTATTGCAGTTGTCTGAAACGAGCCCTCAATGTCTCCAAGGGATGCCTGTAAGTGAGACTAAAATTATGAGTCTTATTTCCAAAACATTCAGAAGCATGAATCGGAGAAACATTCTGTTTTCTGTCCTTAGGCAGGTTCTCAACAGGCTAGCTTGGAAATAGATGGTATTAGTGCTAATGGAGATTCATTATCAGTATGTATAGCTCAGAGCAAACTAAGGTTTATTAAATAATATCAACTTTATTTAGAAATGAAAACCCATTAATTTTTGTTGTTGTTAATTATAACAGATCACAAATTGAAAAGATGCTATAGAGATGGAAAGGATCTTAGAGACCATCTGGTCCACCTCACTAATTTTACAGAAGAAGAAACTGAAGCTCATAGTGACTGACTCATTTGTAATTCATTAATGTCCATGAGTAGAAACCACAGTTCCTGACTCCAGTCACTCTGTCCCCCTATATCATGCTGCCTTCCTATTAAGCTCTGTATAGAAATTATGTGAAGTTCCATTTCACAGATTTAGCAATTGTTCTCTAATATGTTATGAATTTATTGAATTTCTGTTGGACCCGATGCTAATGAACATAACATATTGACTGATACATATATTTTTTCGCTACATTTGTTACATTTAAAATAATTCAATGGAAACTTTGATGGTAGCCTCAGAACACTATAAAGTGGAGCAAGTGTAGTCTGTTTCCGCCTATCTAGGCAAAACCATATGGAAGAAAATTACCTTTACCCTGCTACAGGATATAAAGGGTTGGCTAAGATATATGATATTCTTCTAATCCTTAGTCAAGATGCCTTATGTCACATAATTTGTTTTTATTCCGCACACTGTCTTATGTACTTCTCTAGTAAGAAACTAATACCTTATTTATTGAATTTTCCTACTTTGGATACTGGGAAGTCATTCCTACTTGCTACTGTCTCTACTTCTAATATATATCTGTTTTCAATTGTTAATCATTCTTTATGGTAGGGCTCATATTTGAGCTGAGATTTAAAGAATGAGTGAATAAATAAATGACTGAACAGTGATCACCACTACCTTTATTAGAGTGAAGGACACCTCTATTTTATGGTGTGTTTTCATGGTTTCAGGGGAATGGAGACTCTTACTGTTAAAACAAACCCAGTTTCCTGCCTGCAAAGGTTAAACATCCGTTTCTTGCCAAGCTATTAAACTGGCAATTATGTTTTTTAAAGTGTTTCTACATCATGTTATGTTCCTGCCTTCATATGATGTCCAACCTGAATTAACATGACTGGAACAGATGCTAAATGACTGTACCCAAGTCACTTGTGTCCTATTTTACACTTCACTTCATGAACTGTGCTAGACCAGGAGAACATTCCCTCTCCAGCTCCAAGTAACACCATATGTCTTCAGATTCATGGGATATAGGCTTGTGGTCAATTTACTACCCACCTGATCTCACCGTTGCTTTCTTAAAATTTAAGTGGAAGGGAACTTACATAGCAATAAAAGTTTAAGTTACAAGAATATGTGTTTTTATATTTAAGTTTTTAATAGAATTAATTTTTTATTAGTGTAGGCCAGGGAATAAGCTGTAATTTTTACTGGCTGAAGTATAAAAAGTGCAGAATATTTGTCAGTTGGTTTTGTGTAATGAGCTGAAGTTTCAAGTGTTTTTATATAGAAAGTTTATGAAATTCAGACAGGGCTAAAGTAATTTTTTATAAAAGTATTAATAAGCCTTTATTAGGTGTTTAATAAAGGTGTTATTTTGAAAAGAAAGCATGCCAGACTACTGGGGTTACAGGAGGAACTATATTAAAATTGAAAGTACTGGATGCCAGTTGCTCTGGGAATGGTGATGGGTAGGGAGGCAGTTTTCCATGGTTGTGTCCTTCTACAAAGAAGTGGTCAATAAATCTTGCAGTTACTTCAGTTTGAATTTGTCTTCTGAAGGGATTTCTATTTGCCTTCCTAAATGGGACTTTCTTTGGCAAAGTAGCAGCATCTCTGATGACACAAGTCTAGCAGGAGTGGATCGTATTTACACATAACGCTGAGACTTCGAAACAAAGTAGCAAATTCAACCTCAGAGTATATACCCGCAGTTCCAGAACACTCCACGTAACCCACTTAGAGCATAGTGAAGTCTGATATGAAGGTTAACGTTTGATCTGTACTTTTGTATAAAAACAGAGAAGCACAGTGCTTTTCCTGAAGACCGTTTTGAATGAAATATTCTACCTATAGTAATGAGGAAATAGTGGTCTCGCTCCAGAAAAAAGAAAACAAACAAAAAGACAAATCCATAGCAATGATTACAAAATCATCAGAAACTCTTTTGCCATTTGCAGAGTATTAAAGAGGGTAAGACTCATTTCCTCCTTCCTATGAAGAAAGGTTTGGGATCCCAGCATAGTCATTTAACTTGCAAATATTTTCTGAGATCTGAAACCAGCACTGTGCTAGGCACTGGGGATAACGAGCAGAGGTATCCTGTTTCTAGTGATGATAGCCTGCCCTTGGTTATCTTGCTCCATGCTCAAGAGGTAATGGTAGGAGCCCTCAAATTGGATAGGTTATAAAATAAACTCCCGGTGAAGTAAACGTGAGAAGGAGGTGTGGAAGTGTGATTTGGTGGTGATAGGATTATCAGACAGCTCCAAGTGAGAAGAAAAGCCTGGGGGAATGTGGGGAGCAGCTGTAGAGCCTCATAAAACCTCCTTTTCCCTCATTTTTTTCCAAGGGGGGAGTGGTAAAAACAACAGGATCAGATTTTTATTTTTTTTTTTTATTTTTTTTATTTTATTTTATTTTANCCTGGGGGAATGTGGGGAGCAGCTGTAGAGCCTCATAAAACCTCCTTTTCCCTCATTTTTTTCCAAGGGGGGCGTGGTAAAAACAACAGGATCAGATTTTTAAAAGGGGAAAGTGGGCACGAGGCTGAACTCATTTAGAGAGATCCTTATATGCTAAGCTAAAGAGTGGATTTTGTCACAGCTCATCACCCCCATTTGCAGGAAAGTAGAATTTGCTCCAGATAAGAGAGGACATCAGCTGGAATCTCTTAATTCCTAGATGTGACATTCTATATTCAAATATTTCGATGACTAAATTGCATATTTATTTTCCAATTAAGCCAAAAATTCCTTTTCCTATAACATTGTTCTATTAGTGACCAAATATTAAAATTCAATGTTTTAAAAAAGGGAAAGAAGTTAACACTATTTATTGATTGATTGATTGATTGATTGATTGTATGGGTAATTTACCCCACAGAACACACATTTTATTTGACTAGTTTGTTTTAAAATATTCTGGGAAAAGTTAGGCCAAGTATTGTACAGAATTTGCCTTGGTTTCTCATGTACTCTGCCAGAATTTTCTTTTTTATTTAATTGCCTTATTTTTAATTTTACCTTCTTGCTCTAGGCTTTATATCGACTTTCAGTTTTCAATGTTTACACACATTAGGTATTTGTAGACAATTCTCATGTTTCCCTTAGTTAGCCAACCGCATGTATATTATTTATTCTTTTAATATTTCCTCTGGAGTAAATACCTCTGGTTCCTTAATTATTCCTGTTGATTTCTTCTGAACTTCCTGCAGTCTGTCTCTCTTTTTCTTATAATGAGATCCCCAAACTGAATGCATATTCCTGCTTCAGTCTCTCCTGAATCACAAAGAGGGGACTCTTCCTCTGTTCCATAACAATTTTCTTCTTTTGCATATGCAGTCTGGAATAACAATGACCTTCTCTTAACAAGTTTCAGTCTGAACCTGCTCATAATTACTTTCTGATAATATTTAAAATATTTCAGAAATATGAACTCACTTCCCGCCTTGTGACTACAATCATTTGGTAGATTTGGGAAATTGTGATAGCTAGTTTTTTGAGGCGGTGGGGGGGGGTGCTTTCAGATCACCGTGTCTTTCTGTTTCGTGAGGCTCCAGCATCCCTAACCAGGTACAGCCGTATGTCCACTTCTGTGGCTTTTCCAGGCTTCCATTGCTTCATAATTGATGAAGTGTCAGCGAAGGAAGAGGACTGGCAAAATGAATTCTTTCAGAAGAGGGATAGGTTTCACATACGCGAAAGAAAAGTGTCCATCCACTGATTTATTCTCTAAAGAGGTTTAATGTAAGTTATTTCCATGACTCCTTCCTTTCGTCATTTACAGTGCTGCCTTAATTAATTTTCCCGAAGTAGCATTTTAGAATGTTACTCTTAAACACTTCTATGGCTTCCCATTGTTTATGTGACAAAATCTACTCTTTAGCTTAGCAGATAAGGATCTCTCTAAATGAGTTCAGCCTCGCTCCCACTTTCCCCTTTTAAAAAATCTGATTGTGTGTACGTGTGTGTCTACGGTTGTATAAGTCACGACTTTCACATTTTTGTGTATACATTTCTGCTCACTGTACAACTTTTTTGTACAGCTTGAACATCCTTCTAGACCTCCATTATTCCTTGTTTCTTAGTAATATTCATTTGACACATCACTTGCTGTCTTAGATTATTAGACATCTCTTCGTATATCCTCAGTGTATCTCACTTCCAAAATTGCAACCTCTTTTAACAGAGGCCATGTTTTCATTTTCTTTATGTTGTTTTGAACAGACGAAAATCTCTCAAAAATAATGAATGGAGAATGACTTCCCACATTATCCCTAATGCTTAAGGATGATGGAAATACCAAGTATTAGTAAGTGTTTAGGGCTCAGTTGTGAACCCCCACGTGTACCTCACAACATGACCTTACTCGGGATTAGGGTCATTGCAGATGTGACTAGCATACTGGTGTAGGTTGGGCCCCTAAACCAATATGACTGATGTCTTTACACAAAGGGAATATTTGGACGTAGAAACACACAGATGCTAAGAGAGAGGCCTGAGACAGATCCCTTCCCATCTTCAGAGAGAACGTGGTCCTGAGACACCTTGATCTTTTTTTTTTTATGATTTTTTATTATATTATGTTAGCCACCATACAGTACATCCCCAGTTTCTGATGTAAAGTTCGATGATTCATTAGTTGCGTATAAGACCCAATGCACCATGCAATACGTGCCCTCCTTACTACCCATCACCAGTCTATCCCATTCCCCCACCCCCCTCCCCTCTGAAGTCCTCAGTTTGTTTCTCATAGTCCATATTCTCTCATGTTTCATTCCCCCTTCTGATTACCCCCCTTTCTTTATCCCTTTCTTCTCCTACCGATCTTCCTAGTTCTTATGTTCCATAGATTAGAGAAATCATATGATAATTGTCTTTCTCTGCTTGACTTATTTCACTTAGCATTATCTCCTCCAGTGCCGTCCATGTTGCAGCAAATGTTGAGAATTCGTTCTTTCTGATAGCTGAGTAATATTCCATTGTATATATGGACCACAACTTCTTAATCCAGTCATCTGTTGAAGGGCATCTCAGCTCCTTCCACGATTTAGCTATTGTGGTGAGACACCTTGATCTTAGACCTCAAGTCTCCAAAACTGTGAGATAATACATTTCTGGTGTTTCCACTACTCAGTTTGTGGTACTTTGTTGCAGCAGTCCTAGGAAACTAATACAATAAGAAACTAACAGTACTTAGGGAACCAATGATGCCTAATTATGTAGGGCTGCCATACATAGTTATATTTTTTCTTTCTTAAAAAATTCATTTATGTTGACTGAGAGACAAGTGTATTCAATTAATTTAATTAATAAAATAGTGTAACATTCCTTTGGATACAGAGTGTTGGGACTCCTGTTCTGAAAGACAAGCCCTCTCATTATGCCCACAACAATTTCCTAAGTATATCTTCTGCTTTCATGGCCTTAACTTGTACATTTTTTTCCCTCTGAGATTTCCCACTCATGTTGACATAGATTTACTGTGCATGATGAAGTGACAAAATCAATGAGAAAGACATGTGACTCTGTGCTTGTAAAAGGACTTTATTTTTTCTTGCTTTTTGTGTAGCGTAAGCCCATCAAACTGTGTTTATGAAGTAGTTATTTCTTTGATCCATTATATTCTGTCTTCAGTTTAGAGACTTCTCTTGGAAATACCATATGGTACGTTTCCAAAAATTATAGTTTCACAAAAATAAATTTATGTGGCTCTAAAATGATAACCTTCCTGTCCTAATGATTGTAACCAATATGGTGCTTAAGTCAGAAATTCAATTTGAGTGGTGCCTGGGTGGCTCAGTTGGTTAAGTGTCTGCCTTCAGCTCAGGTCATGATCCCAGGGTAGTGGGATCGAGCCCCATGTGGGTTCCCTGCTAAGTCTGCTTCTTCCTCTGCCCCTCCCCCCACTCCTTCTCTCTCTCAAAAATAAGTAAATAAAATCTTAAAAAAAAAAAAGAAATTCAATTTGAAAGACATACATCATTGTTCTTTCATTTCTTCTTTCCATGAAAAAGTCTCACTTCCATGCAGAGTGCCAAAGCATGTCTTTCTTTTTCCCCCACCTTCCTCACACCTATCTGAAATGAATAACATGAAGCAAAGCTGAAACTTCTGGTTCTAATGTTATCCGTATAAATACAACATTGCCAAAATTCTAAATATATACATGAACCACAAACTTAAAATCAGATTTTAAAACTAGAGAGTCATGTTATCAGCTCTGTCTTTTAAAAACGTGAATGTCCTGTGGAGGTAGAGTCCTAGGGCAGGGCATTGCCTGGGAAAGAAAGGATGAGGCTCAGATTAAGGTGTAGCTGTTTGGGGGCACCTGGGTGGCTCAGTCAGTGAAGAGTCTGCTTTTCTCTCTGGTCATGATCCCGGGGTCCAGGGATCAAGCCCCATATCGTGCTCCCTGCTCAGAAGAGAGCCTGCTTCTTCCTTCCCTCTGCCCTGCTTGTGCTCTCTGTGTCTCTCTCTGTCTCTCTCAAATGAATAAATAAAATCTTTTTTTTTTTTTTTAAAGATTTTATTTATTTATTCGGCAGAGATAGAGACATCCAGCGAGAGAGGGAACACAAGCAGGGGGAGTGGGAGAGGAAGAAGCAGGCTCATAGCAGAGGAGCCTGATGTGGGGCTCGATCCCATAACGCCGGGATCACGCCCTGAGCCGAAGGCAGACGCTTAACCGCTGTGCCACCCAGGCGCCCCGAATAAATAAAATCTTAAAAAAAAATAAGGTGTAGCTGTTTGGATGGTGAGGAGGAGGTAAAGATGATGGTCAAATTGATACTAACTGGTTTTCATTTAACTTGGAAGTTGAGAAAAAAGAGAACTTACTGATCATCCTAAATTCATTTTTAGTACTTTAAAGCTGTTGGCAGAAAAATCCAGTAAGAACTATGTAAGGTATTGTTGCTGTTGGTTTTGTCATTATTTACCATTCCAGGGACATATAAAAAGGAAAGTTATCTTTTCAATATGAAATGAATTTAAATAAATAGAATAAAAGAAGCTCAATATGAGTGGATTTCCTAAAATTTTATTGTTATTGGCTATGGAATTTGAGAGAATAATTTGTCCAAATATGCTAACTATAAAAGTACAGGAAAAAGAAAATTTTCAGTACAAAGAAATCAAAACATTAACAATTAGAAAATTTATAGTAAGATAGAGTGTAGATTGCCTGTACATTATGAGAAATAATCTACACTGCCAATACACCGTTACTCCAGTGAGTTGACTGCACTTTGAGAGGTCTTGCCTTAAAAATTTTAACAGTTCTTGAACTACACTTCCATGACTGAATTTCAAAATTAACAATCTGGCTTTAGTCAACTATGTCATATAGTTGGCATGAAGCCTATAACACTGTGTGTCAACTATACTCAATTTTTTTTTAAAAAGATACAAAATTCAAAAACTTATTTTTGTTTGTTTTCAAATTAATATTCAATTTATTAGTTACTTTTTTAAAAAAACATAGTTTTTTCTTGTGCTTTTAAGTTCAATCTGTATGTCTTATTCTATTTATAGATGTAGAAAATTCAAAAAAATCACCTGTTAAAATCAAGGAGGTTTTGATTTAATGTTATGCTCCATTTACAAATGAGGTTAACTATATAATTTTAAACTTTTAAAATTGCATTTATACATTAAAATATTTGGTTTTCTTTTTGAGCATTTTATTTTATTTTATTTATTTTTGCGTATGTAACATTTAGAAGCAAGCCATAAGAGACTCTTAATGATAGAGAACAAACTGAGGGTTGATGGAAGGAGGTGGGTGGGGTACAAGATAGATAGGTGATGAGGATTAAGGAGGGCACTCGTTATAATGAGCGCTGGGTGTTGGAAATAAGTGAGGAATCACTAACTTCTCCTTCAGAAACCAATATTGCACTGTATGTTAACTACCTAAAATTTAAACAAAAACTTATTTAAGAAATGAAAGTAACACACGGAAATCATGAATTAAAAATTATTTAAAATAACAGTTTATACAAGTAGAGGAAGAAAACAGAATGACTATTTCTTAAATTCCACACCAGGCAGACTATGTAATGAATTTGTTAAATAAAACAAACAAATGAGTTAGGTACCATTTTGCCTGCTTCAAAGATAGAGAACAGAGGTTTGGGGAAGTTAGCCTGTTTACCCAAGATTACACAGCTAATAAGAAGGAGCACTGCCTCTGATTTCTATTCTTTTTCTTTCATAGCTTATGTATTTTTTTCAACATAGCATGACACATTTTCACAAACACACAAACACATAGGATTGCATTAACTGCATAAAAGTCTTTGTTTCTTTTGTCTTCCTGCAAAAAATCCCTCTAAAGTTTAGAAATGAGTTTTTGCTCCTTACTCCTTGCTTCACTGGAGTTGATTTGTATATTTGTAAATCAACCTTTTTCTCAAGATTGAGCTTGAGAAATAGAAAACAGTTAAAGATCTACTCAGCATGTTTTATTTTTAACTTTGTCAAAGTCGAGAAAAATGATATGCCCCTATCTATATCTCTATATGTATGTTATATATATCTATACACACATAATTAGAAAGGATAATATAATAGTTTATAGTTTTTTTATAGACTTGATACCAGTTCTTTATCTGGTATGTGTTATAGAATCTTTCCCAGGCTTTGACTTGTCTTTCAACTCTGTTTATGGCATCTGTCCAGGGGTATAAAAATAATTTACATTCTAGTGTGTAATATAATCTTTATTTTCTTCTAACAATATCTAAATTTTGTTTTTTCTATGTGTTTCTAATTCATCTGGTATTCTTTTTCTGAAGGGTGTAAAGTAGGTATTTACTTATTTTTAATATGCATTGAAAATATGGCCTTTTGTTGAATGCCATCTTTTGTAATGAAAAATGCTTTACTGTAATGGCTTAATGCTTTTGATGGGGTTGTGGGATATAGGTGAGGTTCATGGGGTGGAGTCTGGAGCCAACGACCAAGAAAGAATTCCTGAGATGTCTTTGGTGCAAAATTAGTGGTTTATTGAAGCACGGGGGACAGGATCCGTGGGCAGAAAAAGATGCTGGACGGGGGTTGTGAGGGGTGGCTGATTATATACTATGGGGTTGGGGGAAGGTAAGGAAAAAGGGAGGTTTCAAGAGAGTATTTTCATACGTTAAAGACTCACAGGATACCAGAGGCCTTGCCATTGTCAAGTTAAGGTTGTTTTTCCCTCTAGCAAGGCATTAACATTAAGATGGTTGGGAACTTCCTGGAGGCTGCAGATTATAAGGACATTTAATTCTATCTACATTTCCTTTCGGAAGCTAGGTTATTGATAGAAATGCTTCATTCTTGTAGATAGCTAAGACATTTGTAAACTGAGGGAGATTCAAGTCTTGCAGGATTGTGGTCTCTATAGGTTGACTATTTCTTTATCCTTTAGGGCAGCCGGGAGTGCCTGAGAAGTGTCACATACATTCCATGGGGGGGGGTTGTTGGGCGTCAGTTTCTGCTTTGTCCTCAGCTTGCCTTCCGTTCCCTCATCACTTTTGGCCAAGTAAAACAATAAACAAATCAAGGTTTATTTGTCTCATATAGTAGAACATCTGTGGCAAGAAGCTGCTCATTGTGGCTTCAGTGGCTTCACAACGACAGGACTAATGTGAAAAATTTCTCATCCTTTTCCTCATTCTTGCTGCCTTGTGTTCACAAGGATGTTGCTGCAGCTCCAGCTTCCATTTCTCTAGTCCAGCCAAAAAGGGGAAAAAGAGGAAGGGGCAATTGCAAATTCTAGCTGAACTGTCCTTTATTTTAAAATCAGGATAGTAAAATTTCCTGGAAGCTTCATCCAACGTAATTTTGCTTATATTCATTGGTCAGAACTGGCTATATGGCTCTTGTAGACAATTAATGACCAGATGGAGGAAGTGTGACATAACCATTTTAGACTAAGCTCAATTTATCTCCCATAGCTGGATTAGAACCCTGTACTCCCTTAGATAAGGGGATCGCTCATGCCTAAACAAATGCAGATAAGGAAAAGAATGGTGTTTGCTACAGTTTACATTTAAATTTCTATTACTTGATTTATCATTTTTTAAAGTAATCTCAGCTTTTATTTTATTATTTATTTACTTATTTTTGTTTCAAGTTTTTATTTAAATTCCAGTTAGTTAACATATAGTATAATGTTAGTTTCAGGAGTAGAATGTAGTGATCCATCACATACATACACATTGCTCATCAGAAGTGCCCTCCTCAGTCCCCATCACCCATTTAACCCATTCCCCACCCACATTCCTCCACCAGCCCTCAGTTTGTTCTCTGTAGTTAAGTCTGTTTTATGGTTTGCCTCTCCCTCTTTTTATTTTCCTCCATGTTCATCTGTTTCATTTCTTAGAGTCCACATATGAGTGAAATTATACCGTATTTGTCTTTCTCTAACTTGTATAATATACTCTAGCTCCGTCCACATTACTCCAAGTGGCAATTTTTCATTCTTTTTGATGGGTGAGTGATATTCCATTGTGTATATATGCCACAACTTCTTTATCATTCAGTAAATAAGGCAGTTAAGAAATGGGCAGAAGACATGAATAGACATTTTTCCAACGAAGACATCCAGATGGCTCACAGACACGTGAAAAGATACTCACCATCACTCAGCATCAGGGAAATACAAATCAAAACCACAATGAGATATCACCTCACACCTGTCAGAAGGGCTAAAATTAACAACACAGGAAACAACAGCTGTTGGTGAAAATGCACAGAAAGGGGAACCCTCTTACACTATTGGTAGGAATGCAAACTGGTACAGCCACTCTAGAAGACAAAATGGAGGTTCCTCAAAAAGTTAAAAATAGAACTACCCTGCAACGCAGAAATTGCACTACAAGTTATTTATCCAAAAGATAAAAAAACACTGATTCGAGGGGCACATGCACCCCAATGTTTATAGCAGCGTTATCAACAATAGCCAAATATGGAAAGAGCTCAAATGTCTTCGACTAATCTCAGCTTTTAAAGAGATTGAAGAAATGAAGAGATTGGTATACTTACCCTTCTGTTTAGAGTCTCTTCTTCAGTGATATTAGTTTATATTTCAGACTGTTCTGAAGCTCTAAGCCCTATTTTTAAAAGTGTTAATCTTACATTTAAATGTATTTAATGCTTGCCCCCACTCCTTTTTACTATAATTTCATTGACTTAAAGGATTTTATAGTCACTTATATACGAAAAGCCCATGAAAACTATAATGTCAGAGTTTTTGCACATTTAAAACTTATCATTTTCATCTTTATACTTGTACCGCATCTTGGCTAGCCACAGCTTTATTTGATCACCTCTTTTTTTCTTGAGGGTTTTGTAGATGCTCACTCATTTCTAGCACTGAATATTTCCATGAAAAAGTCTGAAGTCAGTTTGCTTTTTCCTCTGTCATCTTTTTATTTATTTTTAACCTTGATTTTTTTTTTAAAGATTTTATTTATTTATTTGACAGAGATAGAGACAGCCAGCGAGAGAGGGAAACACAAGCAGGGGGGTGGGAGAGGAAGAAGCAGGCTCATAGCAGAGGAGCCTGACGTGGGGCTCGATCCCATAACGCCGGGATCACGCCCTGAGCCGAAGGCAGACGCTTAACTGCTGTGCCACCCAGGCGCCAATTAACCTTGATTTCTAAGTGACTCTCTCTCTCTCTTTTTTTTTTTATATTCAACATCAATAACTTTAACAAGATATATCTTGGTATTGATTTCCCTTCACGTTTGTCTTGGATAAATGGTGAGTGATTTCAATCAGTTGGTTTAATCTTTTCTTATATTTGGAAAGTTTTCTTTCTTTTTTGAAAAAAAAAGATTTATTTATTTTGTTTAAGAGGGAGACAGCATGCAAGTGTGAGAGTGGGAAGAGGGGTAGAAGGAGAGGTAGAGACAGAATCCTCAAGCAGACTCCCCACTGAGCACAGAGCCTGATGTGGGACTCAATCCCAGGACCCTGAAATCATGACCTGAGTCAAAACCAAGAGTTGGCCATTTAACTGACTGAGCCATCCAGATGCCCCTGGAAAGTTTTCTTAATTTATATATTTTTAAAGTCAAATAGTTTTGATCATCCTTTTCAGGGATACCAATTAAATAAGCTTCGGCTATCCCCTGTCTATTCTCCATAGCTATCATTTTCTTTCTTTCTTTCTTTCTTTCTTTCTTTCTTTCTTTCTTTCTTTCTTTCTATCTATTTTTTTATTTTAGGAGAGAGAGAGAGAGAGAGCAGGCGGGGAGGGGCAGAGGGAGAGAGAGTCTCAAGCAGACTCCCTGCTGAGTGCTGGGCCCAATGTGGGGCTCGATCTCATGACCCTGAGATCATGACCTCAGCTGAAATCAAGAGTCCAACACTTAACTGACTGAGCCACCCAGGCGCCATAGCTATCTTTTTCACATTCAATCTTTTGCAGCAAGAAAGTCTTCTAAATTGATCTCAGATTGATGGAAAGACCATATATAGACCTCATTTGGATAAATCAAGCATGATTTGATTCTTTAAAGAATATAGAAGAATTAAGTGCATAATGATATATTACAGATAACAGCAACAATATGAACAGGAGGAGATGCATAATTTTGATTCTCATCCATCCACCTAGGAGTACAACTTATCTCCAGTTGGTATTTATTATCAAGGTAATTTTGAATGAGTGAGGTTAAGTAATATTAGACCTTAAATTAGTTCATCTGGCCCCTTCAAACCCAAACTTATAGACACAATGATATGTAAAAAACTAGTTTGACTATATACTAGCAACTATCTCATCTAAACCAGGTGTACTTTACCAATCTCAGGATTATAGGGTATATGATAAGTTGAGAGTGTGGCAGAGCATACGTAGGCATGAATTCAATTCTAACCTACTTCTCTTCACTCCTCAGGTATCTAGTCCTGGTGAAATGAAATTCTAAATTTATAGCTTTATAACTAGAACAAATGGCAGTGACCCAGACATCTAGGAGTTATGTTAATGGGTCCTTACTTAAACGGCCAGTTATAAAAACTCTGTTCATACCCATTTTATTTTTCTTGGCCCTAACTTCCGTGTACCTTACTGCTTTCTTAAGTATGTTTATTTTCCTTTGTTGTGCTTCTATGTGGCTTTCTATTTATATCACTTTAACATCTTTCTTGAGCTATGCATATATATATATATATATATTTACCTCTTCTATTGTTTTACCATATTTTCCTGTCGTTTTTGTACTACTTCTAGGATTTTTTTGTTTTATTAAAAGGTGATCAAATATTCACAGTAATGTCTTTTTGATAGGTGAGAATAGCAGAAAAACTATATTTGATAGATGATTTCAGATAATTTTCTAAAACTAAAGAAGGACATTTAGTCTTCAGATCTAAGCCAAGAACAAAGAACCAAGAATGAAGAGTAAAATTAAGCAAAACTCATTTTTAGATTCTCTGAAGTGATCCTAAAGAAATTAAGGATAAAGATAGAATCTTTCAATATAACCAGAAGAAAAACAAATACTAACTTCATACAAAGAAACAACAGGTAAATAACTGGAATTTTCAGTGGTAATAATGGATGCCATGGAATAATAACTTTAAAATGTTGAGATAAATTAGTGTCAACTTAGAGTTTTGTGTCTAACTATAGAGTGGGAGCAAAATTAAAACATTATCAAATATTCAGGTATGGAAAGTAATAAGCCTTATCTAAAAACAAACAAACAAAAACCCAGACAGACAAAAACAAAATCTGTTAAAGATGTATTTGCAATGAGAAAAAGTGAGGAAAAATAGAGAAGTGGTGGGTTACAAGAAATAATGGAATTGTAAACAAAAAATTAACAATATTTGCTGGCTAAATTTAATGATCTATTCCCCATTTAGAAAAACACATTAATTTTGTAAAGGTAAAGAGTTGAAGTTTTATTTTTTTGATTAATAAAGAAATTAATTAATTTTTAAAGATTTTATTTATTTATTTGAGAGAGAGAGAGAGCATGAGCTGGGGGGGAGGGGCAGAGGGAGAGGGAGAAGCAGACTCCCCACTGAGCAGGGAGCCTGATGCTGGACCCTGGGACCCTGAGATCATGACCTGAGCCAAAGGCAGATGTTTAACCAAGTAAGCCACCCAGGTGCCCCAAGAGATGAAGTTTGAAAGAGTTAAAAAATGTTCACAAAAAGTAAGATTTGTGGGAAAGTTAGTTTAAAAAATAGTGGCAGTGTTTTCTTGTGATGGCTAAGAAGAAATTAGAAGTACTGGATAGTGTACATTTTTAAAAATCTGTATATACTAAAAATGTAGGTAAGCGCCAAAAGATGAGAAATCTAATTTAGATTGTAAAAATGAGCAGTTAAAAAAGCATAGAATATTTGTCAGTCTATATTTTGAAATGCCATCTATATGGTATGTGTGAGTGATATACATGAACAAAAGCCTAAAGAATGGTTAAAAATAAAATAATGTAAAATAATGTAATAGGCAAATACAAGGTTTAAAAAAACAAAAATGGCAGAATTCATATAGTAAAATGAAATTTTAGGGCCCCCCCCAATTAAAAAGACTTTTTAAAAGGGGTCATTATGTAACAATAAAAGGAGAAATACACCAAAAAGATATTATATTTAGAAGCTTATGTGCACTTAACAAGTCGAGCTGAAAAACGTATTAAAGCAAATAAAGACAAGATGGAAGTAAGAGATTCATAAATCCATAATGATAGCAGGAAATTTTAATGCAACTCTATCAGAAACTGATTAACTAAACAGGCAAAAATAGGGCAAAAGTAAGTTACAAACACTTTGAGCAACAATACTAAAATGGGGGCTGATCGTTGTAATAGAAATATATTTCCAGGGGCGCCTGGGCAGCACAGCAGTTAAGCGTCTGCCTTCGGCTCAGGGCGTGATCCCGGCATTATGGGATGGAGCCCCACATCAGGCTCCTCTGCTATGAGCCTGCTTCTTCCTCTCCCACACCCCCTGCTTGTGTTCCCTCTCTCGCTGGCTGTCTCTGTCAAATAAATAAATAAATAGAATCTTTAAAAAAAAAAAAAAAGAAATATATTTCCAATAAATAGAAAATGTATTTTCTTTGTCAGTACTTTTAGAACATTTGCTAAAATTTACCAAGTATTAATTTGCAAAGGAAGTTTCAAAGACTTTAAATAATTATATCAAACATAACAAGCATATTTGCTAATAATGCAATTAAATTAGAAAACAACAAGGAAAATATTGAAAAGTTTTTCATGTTAAGAGACATTTTAATGAACTCCTGAATAAGTAATGGTTATTTCAAAAATCATAATGGAAATGACAAATTATTTACAACTGAAGAAATTGAAAGTAATCAATATATGCATCCAGACCTGGGGCATGCAGTTAAAATAGTACTTTTATGTAAACTGACAGCTTCAAATGCTTTTGTTAAAATTAGAAGAACAAATGAAAATAAGAAATACCCATACTCACCTAAAGAAGCAAGAAGAGTTATACTGAAGTAAACACAAACTCTAGTATGGGAGGAAATAGTAAAGGCAAAAACAACATTTAATAAAATATAAAATAATAGGATACAAATAAAAATGCTAGTGAAAATTCCAGTAAATAAAGAAACAGCACAAAAAAGTGCCTAATCCAGATAGCATGCCAATGTAAACTGTGAAAAAAAATGGGACTGAGCTTGGAGAACAGTTAATTATGACAGTCTTCGTGTACCTTAATGAATAATATCCTTGACAGCAAATCCACCCTCATGTGGCTATTTTTGGTAATGGCCCTAGTGGAATCCAAGAGCATCTGAGTTCCATTTTGGGACTTTTTATTTCAGCAGAACTAGAAGAGGCTTGTTGCATTAAGCAAATGGGTTCTGGAGATAGAAGAGCCAGGTTAGATGCCTTGGCCCACCAGTTACTAGCTTTGCAACCTAGGAAAATTGATCCTTTCTAAGTCTCCTCTGCAAAACAGAGCCAATAGTGATATCATACAATCCAGGTAGACCACATAGCATAGCTTTTAGTTCAGGAATAAACGATCAGTAGATATTATAATTTATTGTTAATATTGTTGTTGTTAGAACAGAAAACGGAAATACATGGTTGGGTTACAGGAATAAAAATCTTGTCTTTTTCCTCCACGACGTAGAAAGATCTCCCTGACTTTATGTTTATTGATCAGATAGAAACTGGCAGTCTTAGCAAGGATGGTTGCAATTTATACAAGAGAGAGAAGGAGGAGGAGGGGCGAGGGGGAGGAGGAAGGGAGACTGCATTATGCAAGGGTATTTTCGTATACACATGTATAGTGTATGTGGAACACTCACTGGAAATGTATTTTTATTAAAGAAGATGTGTCACATCTGTAGAGTCAGATGTGTGCCATCACAGAACTTGACACAATGCTTGACACATAGGCATTAAATCAATGTCTTTTGAGCTGAGTTGAAGTAATAAGCGATATTCAAGGTGTTAGTTTTGTATCAAAGACGGAAGGTATAGGTAAACTAACAAAAGGCAAACCTGAAAAAAATGGACATAATTTTCAGAAACTAGTAACTCAGAACCATACACCAGCAGATAGATGAAACTTCTCCTTTTCAAGAAAGTGAGCTAAAGAAGTGAGCAAGCCTATTTTTAATGTTTTGCGAAAACTTTATCTTATGTTTTCCTCCCTCATTGCCCCTTTTCACATTTCTTTATATGCTTATATACAGGGTTCTTATTTTTGTAGAAGCAGAGAAAAAAACTACCCTACAATTGATCAGAATGTTCATTTCAACCTTTATAAGATTGTTGTCTTTAATTAGTTGAAAATAGTGAGAGGGCCTTCATATGACATTAGTGGGAGTGTCTGAGGGCAAGATTTGGCCCCAGGATTTCTCCAACAAGTATTGCTGTATTTTAAAAATGTCATATATTCTATATATGGTGACTGGGTTTTAATTTAATGTTCTTTTGAATTTTAAGAATAAAGATAGAATTATTTAAAGGAGCAAGTCTCGGTTGAATCTGCAGGTGTTGGCAAGTGTTAGGCATGAAATCAGCCATCTGTGTTAATGAAGAGTTCCCTGCCTGCCACCTGTCAGGGATCCCTAGCTAGGTAAGAGGCAGGACTTGGGGCCGTTATGAAATAGTCTGATTCTGTAAGAAGTGTCAGCTAATACAGAGCTGAAGAGAGAAAGAGAGTGAATTTTCTGTAATCTTAGTTTTCAGAACTTGCTACTACCTAAATGGTCACAAAACGTTATTTTTAAAAAGAAAAGATTAAATGTTTACAGGTTTTGATCTATAAAGATGATAAGGTGAGCTTACTATCAGAGGTTCTCAAACTTCAGTTGGCATCAGGGATAACTGTTGAAATGCAGATTCTTATATACCAGGTCCGGCATTCAGGCATTGGAATAGGGCCTGGAAATCTGTATTTTAACATATAGATCATTCTAGAAAAACTTGGTGTGTTCGTTTGCTAGCGATGTTATAACAAAATACCATGGGCTGGGAGGCTTAAACGACAGAAGTGTTTTTGTTCACAGATCTGGAGGCTTGAAGTATGAATCAGGGTGTGAGCAGGGTTGATTTCTTCTGAGGCCTCTCTCCTTGGGTTTCAGATAGCTGTCTTATTGCTGTGTCCTCACATTGTCTTCCCTCCACATTTGTGTATCCCTGGTGTCTTTCTGTGTGCCCAAATTTCCTCTTCTTTTAAGGACACCAGTCAGATTGGAATAAGGACTACCTTAAGGGCCTCATTGTAACTTAATCACTTCCTTAAGCCCCTGTCTCCAAATACAGCCACATTCTGAGGTACTGGGGGCTAGGCCTTTAACATATGAAATTTGGGGATGCAATTCAGCCTACACCAGTGGTATATGTAAAAATGCTCTAGGAAACCATCTCTTGATAACAATCTGTTTTGACATCTGAGATAGCTCAAGCAATATATTGAGAATTCATCCCCTCCCAAATTGTGCTCTGAGAAGTAGCTAGCCC
The DNA here is from genome assembly GCF_002007445.2 of Ailuropoda melanoleuca. Classification (NCBI taxonomy): domain Eukaryota; kingdom Metazoa; phylum Chordata; class Mammalia; order Carnivora; family Ursidae; genus Ailuropoda; species Ailuropoda melanoleuca. The sequence continues at coordinate 133,721,292 of NC_048219.1, read as the reverse complement.
TGATTAGCTCTTTTGCAAACTTGCAAGAGAAACAGAAATTGAGTTCTCCCATTTGTGCTTAAAATGTAAAATTCCAGGCTCATATCTGAGTCATGGTACTACTCTCTAGCCTTCCCCAAAAGGACCCCTTAAAAGCTACCACGGAAGAGCATGGAAAAAATGGGTGAAACAAAAATGCCCTAGGGACCCTGGGAAGCCCAGTGAAAAGTGGAGCCTTGACCCAGACGATTAATACATCGGTGAAAGCTTTCCATACTTTTGTGTACAAACACCATGGGAAGGGGGGACCCAACATACTTGGGCAAGAGTTGTGTTTCTAGAAGATTTTATGTAAAAGAAACTTTGAAAAGTGCTTGTGCCACTGACATTATCACAGTCACAACTTATGTGGACCCTTGAAACCACGTTTATGGGTTCCACCACCACTTTCACTTGACGATCTGCCTGTGGGCTGCCGCATCAATATGGAGTATGAGAGTAGGCTTTGCAGCCACGTAACAGAAAATGATTTCCCCATGTGGTCGGAATAGGGTAGCAGTCAGTTCTTGCCATATCCCGTTAGAAAAGCCTTCCAGCACAGATCTTATCACCAGCAGGGGACCAACAGAGAGACATACAAACTAAAGGAACCTCTTATATGGTCAGCATAAAGGACTTCACAGGGCGAATGCTTCTTGTCATGTGAAAAAGTCATAGAGGTTTGTAATTTCTGAAATTCTTGTATTTCAGTGGAAATTGTGATTTACATGGTAATAACCATTACGTAGGTAAGTTCATAATTGAAACTAATTTGCTCAACAAAAAGGTATAGGCACCAATGACATCTATATTAATACACTATTCATTGAAGCATTTCCTCTGACATTGTATCAAGCTTCTATACTTCTCTTAACTGTCATATGCTTCCCTGAGCACCATATTAACAAAATGAAGAATAAAGTCATCTAAATAATTCAGAAGAACATGAAATGACCATATAATTTAAGCAGAATTCATGTTTTCCGCATTCACTATGAGGATCACTATATTTTTTCAAATCATAAAACAAATGTGTGTTGTGTATAAAGGACTCTGACAGCTTTTGAGAAGCGTCCACTGACAAGGATCATTATTATCATTTTTGTATATGTTTGTCAGTACTTTTCTATGGATGGGCTTTTCTTCTTTTCTCTTTTCTTCTTTTCCTCCTCCTCCCCCTCTCCCCTCCTCCTCTCCCACCTTCTCCTTCTCCTTCTTGTTGTTGTTGTTCTTCTTCATTCACTATAAAATCACATTCACAGCATACTTGACTTTGCATGTATGATGACAAGTTTACATCTAGTTCAGCTCCTTCATCATGGAGCATTGCTTAAAGGGAAAGGTCAGGGGCACTTGGGTGTCTGGTTAAGCATCTGCCTTCGGCTCGGGTCCTGATCCCAGCGTTCTGGGATTGAGCCCCGCATCGGCCTCCCTGCTCAGCAGGAAGCCTGCTTCTCCCTCTCTCTGTCCCCCTGCTTGTGTTCCCTCTCTCACTGCCTCTCTCTGTCAAATAAATAAAATCTTAAAAAAAAAAATAAAGGGAAAGGTCAGTGTTATAGATATTACAAGTTTTTAAATGTCAGAAAATTTTCTTGTATATCTTGGTACGTAGTTGATAATTGAGAATGACAATAATTGAATTCAAACGTGAATGTTTTATTCTATATCAGGAAAAATGAATAGAATTATTTGATTTGACAATGATTACAATGATCTTAATGAGATCTATGGATATCTAGTCACCCCTTCCCTCTTCCATGCTTTCCCCCCTTTTTTGTGGTGATTTCTTTCTTTCCACTTTTTTCTCTGTTACTGTCTTCTCTTTTTGATTTTCTCCTTTTGTACTTAAAAAACAAAACAAAAACTAAACTGGTTTCTCATTCCTCAGGTATTCCCAAGACATGAGCTCTGTGCCTAGAATTCAGTAAATGCTTGATCATTTTGTTTCCCTTAACTATCTTCTCTAGCTGAAGAAACAACATCAAGATATTTTATCTGGTACCTAGACTATAATAGGAATTTAGATGCATATATACAGTGCTAGATCTGGGTGAAAACCCAAGAATCACTTAGATCAGGAATGAAAGATAGATTTCTTTCCAAGAGGACTCTACAGTTGACTTGTTGGGGCCTTGTTTACTACTTTGTACTTTCTACTTACTCGATAGTCTGTACCCCTGGAAATACATCAACCTCACTGCTTTAAAAGCCAGCAATTTCAACTGTCTCTTCCATTTTGCTTGTTTCTTGATATCTTAAAACTAATGTTTAAAGTGATGGATTGATCCCGGTCTCCATCACCAACTACCCACCTCCATATACATTCTCTCATGTTCTTTATTTCATGAAATACAATCACAGTTCACTCTGTTGCTGAAGGTAGAAATCTGGGAATCACCCTTAACACCTTCCTCTCTCCTAACCCTTCATATCCAAGCTATCAGAAAGTCCTTTTTTGTCTGTTTTTATGAAAGACTATTTTTTAGAGCAGTTTTAGGTTCACAGCAAAATTAAGAAGAAACTATGGAAATTTCTCATATGCCCCCAAATTATATAGAATTTCCCATTATCAACATCCTTCATCAGTGTACAATTGTTATAATGATGACATACAGTGACACATCATAATCATCCAAAGTGTTGTACATTTTTGGGGGTTGGCAAATGTATAATGACATATATGTATATGACATATGTCCATAATTATAGTATTATACAGAGTGGTTTCACTACCGTAAAATTCTCTGTGTTCCACTCCTTTGTCCCTCCCCACCTCCTAAGCCCTGGCAAAAATGGATCTTTTTACCCTTTCCACAGTTTACCTCTGCCAAAATGTTGTATATTTGGAATCATGAATTAGTAGCCTTTTCAGATTGGCTTCTTTTACTTAGTAACATGCATTTAAGTTTTCTCCATGTCTTTTTATAGCTTGCTAGCTCATTTTTTTAAAGCACTGAATAATATTCCACTGTCTGGATGGACCACAGTGTATTGATCCATTCTCCTACTGAAAGACATCTTGATTGCTTCCAAGGTTTGGCAATTAGGAAAACTTCTACAGACATCCACATGCAATGTGCTTTGTTTTGTTTTGCTTTGTTTTTGTACACATCAGTTTTCAACTCCTTTGGGTAAATACCAAGGAGTATGTTTGCTGGATATTTGGTAAGAGTATGTTTATTTTTGTAAGAAACCACCGAACTGTCTTCCAAAATGTCTGTACCATTCTATATTCCCACCAGTAATGAATGAGAGTACCTGCTGGTTCACAGCCTCATCAGGATTTTGTACTTTCGGTGTCTGGATTTTGCCATTCTAATAGGTGTGTAGTAGGCATCTCGTTTTAATTTGCATTTCTCTGATGACATATGGTGTGGAGCTTATTTGCCATCTGTATATCTTCTTTGATAGGAAGTCTCTTAAGGTCTTTGGCCCATTTTTTAATCAAGTCATTTCTTTTCTTATTGTGGAATTTTAAGAGTCCTTTGTCTATTTTGGATAATAGTCTTTTATCAGATATATCTTTTGCCCACACTTTTTTTCCAGTCTGTAGCTTGTCTTTTTATTCTCTTGAAAGTGTCTTTCACAGAGCAGGAGTTCTTAATTTTAATGTAGTCCAACTTATCTTTTTTAATGACCCTGCCTTTGGTGTTACATCTAAAAATTCATTACCATATTCAGTCCATTCATATTTTTCTTATCTTCAGGGAGTTTTATACCTATGTATTTATATTTACATCTATGATCCATTTGAGTCAATTTTTGTGAAGGGTGTAAAGACTATGTCCAGATTTAGTTCTTTGCATGTGGATATCTATTTGTTTCAGTACCATTTGCTGAAAAGATAATCTTTTCTCCACTGTAATGTCTTTGCTCCTTTCTCAAAGATCAGTTGGCTATATTTATGTGGGTCTATTTCTGGACTCTAACATCTGTTCCATTGATCAGTGGGTTTATGTTTTTCACTAATATCATACTGTCTTGATTAGTATAGCTTTATAGTATGTCCTGAAGTTGAGTAGTGTCAGTCCTTCAACTTTGTTCTTCTTCCAATATTACAGTGGTTATTCTGGGTCTTTTCCATCTCCATATAAACTTAAGAATCATGTTTTTGATATTCATAAAATAACTTGCAGTATTTTTATTGGAATTTCATTGAATCTATAGATCAAGTTGGGAAGAAATGACATCTTGATGATATTGAATTTCCTGCTTACNTTTATGTGGGTCTATTTCTGGACTCTAACATCTGTTCCATTGATCAGTGGGTTTAAGTTTTTCACTAATATCATACTGTCTTGATTAGTATAGCTTTATAGTATGTCCTGAAGTTGAGTAGTGTCAGTCCTTCAACTTTGTTCTTCTTCCAATATTACAGTGGTTATTCTGGGTCTTTTCCATCTCCATATAAACTTAAGAATCATGTTTTTGATATTCATAAAATAACTTGCAGGTATTTTTATTGGAATTTCATTGAATCTATAGATCAAGTTGGGAAGAAATGACATCTTGATAATATTGAATTTCCTGCTTATGAACATGGAATATCCATCCATTTATTTAGTTCTTTGATTCTGTTCATCAGAGTTTTATAGTTTTCTTCTTATAGGTCTTGTATATTTTTTTAGATTTATAACTAAATATTTCATTTCTTTGGGTGCTAATGTAGATGGTACAGTGTTTTTAATGTCTCATTGCTTTGTCTACTTATTCATTGCTGGTATATAGGAAAGTTATTACTTTTGTATGTGNCATCAGTTTTCAACTCCTTTGGGTAAATACCAAGGAGTATGTTTGCTGGATATTTGGTAAGAGTATGTTTATTTTTGTAAGAAACCACCGAACTGTCTTCCAAAATGTCTGTACCATTCTATATTCCCACCAGTAATGAATGAGAGTACCTGCTGGTTCACAGCCTCATCAGGATTTTGTACTTTCGGTGTCTGGATTTTGCCATTCTAATAGGTGTGTAGTAGGCATCTCGTTTTAATTTGCATTTCTCTGATGACATATGGTGTGGAGCTTATTTGCCATCTGTATATCTTCTTTGATAGGAAGTCTCTTAAGGTCTTTGGCCCATTTTTTAATCAAGTCATTTCTTTTCTTATTGTGGAATTTTAAGAGTCCTTTGTCTATTTTGGATAATAGTCTTTTATCAGATATATCTTTTGCCCACACTTTTTTTCCAGTCTGTAGCTTGTCTTTTTATTCTCTTGAAAGTGTCTTTCACAGAGCAGGAGTTCTTAATTTTAATGTAGTCCAACTTATCTTTTTTAATGACCCTGCCTTTGGTGTTACATCTAAAAATTCATTACCATATTCAGTCCATTCATATTTTTCTTATCTTCAGGGAGTTTTATACCTATGTATTTATATTTACATCTATGATCCATTTGAGTCAATTTTTGTGAAGGGTGTAAAGACTATGTCCAGATTTAGTTCTTTGCATGTGGATATCTATTTGTTTCAGTACCATTTGCTGAAAAGATAATCTTTTCTCCACTGTAATGTCTTTGCTCCTTTCTCAAAGATCAGTTGGCTATATTTATGTGGGTCTATTTCTGGACTCTAACATCTGTTCCATTGATCAGTGGGTTTAAGTTTTTCACTAATATCATACTGTCTTGATTAGTATAGCTTTATAGTATGTCCTGAAGTTGAGTAGTGTCAGTCCTTCAACTTTGTTCTTCTTCCAATATTACAGTGGTTATTCTGGGTCTTTTCCATCTCCATATAAACTTAAGAATCATGTTTTTGATATTCATAAAATAACTTGCAGTATTTTTATTGGAATTTCATTGAATCTATAGATCAAGTTGGGAAGAAATGACATCTTGATAATATTGAATTTCCTGCTTATGAACATGGAATATCCATCCATTTATTTAGTTCTTTGATTCTGTTCATCAGAGTTTTATAGTTTTCTTCTTATAGGTCTTGTATATTTTTTTAGATTTATAACTAAATATTTCATTTCTTTGGGTGCTAATGTAGATGGTACAGTGTTTTTAATGTCTCATTGCTTTGTCTACTTATTGATTGCTGGTATATAGGAAAGTTATTACTTTTGTATGTTNGAAAGTTATTACTTTTGTATGTGAACCTTGTATCCTCCAGCCTTGCTATAAAGGCTGATTAATTCTGCAAGTTTTTGTTGATTCTTTCAGATTTTCTACCTAGATGATTATGTCATCTCCTGCAATGTTGATATAATTGCTTATTAATTCTGGGAGTTTTTTTGTGGATTCTCTCAGATTTTCTACATTAGCAGTCATGTCATCTATGAGCAAAAGGAGGTTTATTTTTCTTCCCAGTCTATATACATTTTATTTCCTTTTCTTGTCTTATAACATCAGCTAAAATTTCTCATATGTTGTTGAAAAGGAGCAGTGAGAGAAGATATCTTTGCTTTGTTTCTGATCCTAGTGGAATTCTTTCAGTTTCTCATCATTAAGTGTGATGTTAACTGCATCTTGTAGATAATCTTTATCAAGTTGAGGAATTTCTTCTCTACTTCAAATTTACAAAGAGTTTTTATCATGAATGAGTATTGGATTTTGTCAAATACATTTTCTGTATCTACTGATATGATCTGATTTTTCCTTTTTAGTCTGTTGATGTGATGGATTATATTAATTGATTTTTTTTTTTTAAAGATTTTATTTATTTATTTGACAGAGACAGGCAGCGAGAGAGGGAACACAGGCAGGGGGAGTGGGAGTGGAAGAAGCAGGCTCCCAGCAGAGGAGCCTGATGCGGGGCTCGAACCCAGAACGCTGGGATCACGCCCTGAGCCAAAGGCAGATGTTTAACGACTGCGCCACCCAGGTGCCCCTATATTAATTGATTTTTGAATTCAGAACCAGCCTTGCATATTTGGGATAAATCCCACTTGGTTGTAGGGTATAATTTTTTTTTATACACTGTTGGATTCAATTTGTTAATATTTTGTTGTAATTTTTTTCATCTATATTCATGAGAAATGTTGGTCTGTAGTTTGTTTTGTTCTTTTTTTGGTAATGTCTTTGCCTGGTTCAGGTATAAGGGCAATGCTGGCTTCATAAAATGAGGTAGAATGTATGTCCTCGTGTTGTTTTTGTCCTCTGAAAGTGATTATAGAGAATAATTATAATTTCTTCCTTAAACTCTTGGTAGAATTCATCAGTGAACCCATCTAGGCCTGGTTACTAACTATGGATTCAATTTCTTTATTAGATATAGGACTAGTCAGATGTATATTTCTTTCTGTGTGAGTTTTGGCACATTGTGTCTTTCAAGAATTTGGTTCTATTTCATCTAACTTATCAAATTTGTGGGCATAGAGCTGTTCATAGTATTCCTTTATTGTCTTTTAATGTCTATGGTATTTATAGAGGTGTTCTCTCTTTTGCTTGTGATCTCAGTAATTTGTGTTCCCTCTGTTTTTTCCTTAGATACCCTGGCTAGAACCATGTCAATTTTATTGATCTTTTGAAAGAACCAGCTTTTGGGTTTCCTTGATTTTCTCTTTTGATTTCCTATTCTCAATTTCATTGATTTCTGCTCTACTCATTATCTTTTCTTCTCCATACTTTGGATTTAATTTCTTCTTCTCTTTCTAATTTCCTAAGATGAAGCTTAAGTGATTGATTTTTTATTTTTTTTCTTTCCTAATGTATATAGTCAATGCTATAAATTTCCCTCTAAGCACTGCTTTCACTGAACACCACAAATTTTGGTTAGTTGTTTTTTTAAATTTTCATTTAGTTTATAATATTTTTAAATTTCTCTCGAGGTTTATTCTTTGACCTATGTGTTATTTAGAAGCATGTTCTTTACTCTCCACATATTTTGGGATTTTCCCAGTTATCTTTCTGTTATTGATTTCAAGTTTAATTCCATTGTGGTCTGATGGCAGATATTGTAGGATTTCTATTTTTATAATTCCTTAAGGTGTGTTTTATAGCCCATAATGTGGTCTGTCTTGATTAATGTTCTATGTGAACTGAGAAGAATGAATATTCTACTGCTTTTGGATGAAGAAGTCTATAGATTTCAATTTTATCCAGTTGATTGATGATGCTGTTAAGTTCAACCATATCCTTACTGATTTTCTGCCTGCTGGATCTGCCCATGTCTGATAAAGGAGTGTTGAAGGCTTTAACTATGATAGTGGATTTATCTATTTCTCTTAGCAGTTTTATCAGTGTTTTCCTCGCATTGCTTGATGCTCTGTTGTTAGGTGCATACATGTTAAAAAGTATTATGTTTCTTGGAGAATTGACCACTTTATCATTATGTAATATCCTTCTTTATCCATGATAATTTTCCTTGCTTTGAGGTCTCTTCTGTCTGAAATTAATACAGTAACTCTTGCTCTCTTGATAAGTGTTTCATCTATTTAATTTCCAGCCTTAAAATTTTGAACAAATTTTCACTTTATATTTAAAGTGGGTTTCTTGTGGACAACATACACTTGAGTGCTATTTTTCTTTTTTTATCATCTCTGGCAATGTGTTTTAATTGGTGCATTTAGATGATCGATGTTCAAAGTGCTTTTGATATAGTTGGATTGTTATCTACCATATTCATTACTGTTTTCTTCTTTTTTTTTTTAAGATTTTATTTATTTATTTGACAGAGACAGAGACAGCCAGTGAGAGAGGGAACACAAGCAGGGGGAGTGGGAGAGGAAGAAGCAGGCTCATAGCAGAGGAGCCTGATGTGGGGCTCGATCCCACAATGCAGGGATCACGCCCTGAGCCGAAGGCAGACGCTTATCCGCTGTGCCACCCAGGCGCCCCTCATTACTGTTTTCTACTTATTGCCCTTGTCTTTGTTCCTCTTTGTGTTTTCCATTCTTTTTCTGCCTTTTATGGTTTTACTTGAGCATTTTTATATGATTCTGTTTTTTTCTCCTTTCTTAGAATATATCATGCTTCTTAAAAAGTGGTTTTCCTAGAGTTTATAATATACATTTACCACTAATGCAAGTCTACTTTCAAATAACACTATACCACTTAATGGATATTGTGAGTACATTATAATAACAATTCCTCCCTCCCATCCTTGTATCATTGCTGTTATTCATTCTACTTGTATATAAGCATACCTAAGCATTATATATATCCATCATAAATACATCATTGCTATTATTTTGAACAAATTTTCACTGTTAGATCAATTAGGAATAAGAAAAATAAAAGTTTTAATTTTACCTGCACTTGTTCATTCTCCAGTACCCTTCCATTCTTTATGTAGCTCTGAGTTTTGGGTCTATATCATCTCCCTTCTCTCTAAAGAAACTCTTTTAACATTTCTTGCAAGGTAGGTCTACTGGAACAAAATCTCGCAACATTTGTTTGAAGAAGTCTTTGTTTCTTCTTCACTGTTAAAGTATAATTTTGTAGGTGCAAAATTCTAGGTTGGTGGTTTTTTCTCCCCATACTTAAAATATTTCACCTCACTCTCCTCTTGCTTGCATGGTTTCTGAGAAGTTGGATATAATTGTTACCTTTGTTCCTCTNGTGGGCATAGAGCTGTTCATAGTATTCCTTTATTGTCTTTTAATGTCTATGGTATTTATAGAGGTGTTCTCTCTTTTGCTTGTGATCTCAGTAATTTGTGTTCCCTCTGTTTTTTCCTTAGATACCCTGGCTAGAACCATGTCAATTTTATTGATCTTTTGAAAGAACCAGCTTTTGGGTTTCCTTGATTTTCTCTTTTGATTTCCTATTCTCAATTTCATTGATTTCTGCTCTACTCATTATCTTTTCTTCTCCATACTTTGGATTTAATTTCTTCTTCTCTTTCTAATTTCCTAAGATGAAGCTTAAGTGATTGATTTTTTATTTTTTTTCTTTCCTAATGTATATAGTCAATGCTATAAATTTCCCTCTAAGCACTGCTTTCACTGAACACCACAAATTTTGGTTAGTTGTTTTTTTAAATTTTCATTTAGTTTATAATATTTTTAAATTTCTCTCGAGGTTTATTCTTTGACCTATGTGTTATTTAGAAGCATGTTCTTTACTCTCCACATATTTTGGGATTTTCCCAGTTATCTTTCTGTTATTGATTTCAAGTTTAATTCCATTGTGGTCTGATTGCAGATATTGTAGGATTTCTATTTTTATAATTCCTTAAGGTGTGTTTTATAGCCCATAATGTGGTCTGTCTTGATTAATGTTCTATGTGAACTGAGAAGAATGAATATTCTACTGCTTTTGGATGAAGAAGTCTATAGATTTCAATTTTATCCAGTTGATTGATGATGCTGTTAAGTTCAACCATATCCTTACTGATTTTCTGCCTGCTGGATCTGCCCATGTCTGATAAAGGAGTGTTGAAGGCTTTAACTATGATAGTGGATTTATCTATTTCTCTTAGCAGTTTTATCAGTGTTTTCCTCGCATTGCTTGATGCTCTGTTGTTAGGTGCATACATGTTAAAAAGTATTATGTTTCTTGGAGAATTGACCACTTTATCATTATGTAATATCCTTCTTTATCCATGATAATTTTCCTTGCTTTGAGGTCTCTTCTGTCTGAAATTAATACAGTAACTCTTGGTCTCTTGATAAGTGTTTCATCTATTTAATTTCCAGCCTTAAAATTTTGAACAAATTTTCACTTTATATTTAAAGTGGGTTTCTTGTGGACAACATACACTTGAGTGCTATTTTTCTTTTTTTATCATCTCTGGCAATGTGTTTTAATTGGTGCATTTAGATGATCGATGTTCAAAGTGCTTTTGATATAGTTGGATTGTTATCTACCATATTCATTACTGTTTTCTTCTTTTTTTTTTTAAGATTTTATTTATTTATTTGACAGAGACAGAGACAGCCAGTGAGAGAGGGAACACAAGCAGGGGGAGTGGGAGAGGAAGAAGCAGGCTCATAGCAGAGGAGCCTGATGTGGGGCTCGATCCCACAATGCAGGGATCACGCCCTGAGCCGAAGGCAGACGCTTATCCGCTGTGCCACCCAGGCGCCCCTCATTACTGTTTTCTACTTATTGCCCTTGTCTTTGTTCCTCTTTGTGTTTTCCATTCTTTTTCTGCCTTTTATGGTTTTACTTGAGCATTTTTATATGATTCTGTTTTTTTCTCCTTTCTTAGAATATATTATGCTTCTTAAAAAGTGGTTTTCCTAGAGTTTATAATATACATTTACCATTAATGCAAGTCTACTTTCAAATAACACTATACCACTTAATGGATATTGTGAGTACATTATAATAACAATTCCTCCCTCCCATCCTTGTATCATTGCTGTTATTCATTCTACTTGTATATAAGCATACCTAAGCATTATATATATCCATCATAAATACATCATTGCTATTATTTTGAACAAATTTTCACTGTTAGATCAATTAGGAATAAGAAAAATAAAAGTTTTAATTTTACCTGCACTTGTTCATTCTCCAGTACCCTTCCATTCTTTATGTAGCTCTGAGTTTTGGGTCTATATCATCTCCCTTCTCTCTAAAGAAACTCTTTTAACATTTCTTGCAAGGTAGGTCTACTGGAACAAAATCTCGCAACATTTGTTTGAAGAAGTCTTTGTTTCTTCTTCACTGTTAAAGTATAATTTTGTAGGTGCAAAATTCTAGGTTGGTGGTTTTTTCTCCCCATACTTAAAATATTTCACCTCACTCTCCTCTTGCTTGCATGGTTTCTGAGAAGTTGGATATAATTGTTACCTTTGTTCCTCTCTAAGTAAGGTTTTATTTTTTTCCTCTGGCTTCTTCCAGGATTTTTCTTTATCTTTGATTTTTAGTAGTTTTAAAATGATATACCTAGATGTAGTTTTTTGAGCATTTATCCTGTTTGATGTTCTCTGAGTTTCCTGGATCTGTGGTATGGTGTCTGAAATGAATTTGGGGGATTTCTCTGTTCTTATTATGTCAAATATTTCTTCTGTTTCTTTTTCTCTTTCTTATTCTTCTGGCCTTCCCATTATGCATATGTTATACTTTTTTGTAGTTTTCTCACAGTCCTTGGATATTCTGTTCTGTTTTCTTTTAGTCTTTATTCTCTTGCTTTTCAGTTTCCAGTGTTTCTATTTATATATCCTCAAGTGCAGAGATTCTTTCCTCACTTGTCCAGTGTACTAGTAAGCCCATCAAAGGCATTCTTCATTTTTGTTACAGTGTTTTTGATCTCTAGCATTTCTTTTTGGTTCTTTATTAGGATTTACATTTCTCTGCTTGCATTGCCCATCTGTTCTTTCATGCTGTCTACTTTATTTATTAGAGCACTTAGCATATTAATCATAATCATTTTAAATTCTTAATCTGATAATTCCTGCCCTGTCTGATTCTGATGCTTACTTTTCTCTTCACACTGTATTTTTTGCCTTTTGGTATGCCTTGCAATTTTTTCATGATAGCTGAACATAATGTACCAGGTAGAAGGAACTGTTTTATGGTCCTTTAGTAAAATGTTGGTAAGGTGTTGGAAGAGGGGGCACGTTCTATAGTCCTATGATTAAGTCCCAGGCTTTCAGTGAGTCTATGCCTTTGAACTGTGAAATTCGCAAGTATTTCCCAGTCTCCCCCTCCCCGCCCCCCGCCACTGGGTGACATGAAATGGCTAGAGTGGGCTGGAGTTAGCTATTTCCCTTTTCCCAGGTCTGTTAGGATCTAATAATACCCCAAAAGTTAGGCTCTGGTTAACTGGTTTATCCTGGGTGTAGGCCTTGTTAAGAAGAACAGAGTGCTCTGGTGTAAATCAAAATGGCTCCTTCCCCTTCCCCTACAGGAAACATGGAAGGATGTTTCTCCAATATTTACTGTGGGAACTTGAAGTCTAGCTTCTAGAAGTACATCTCACAATAATGTGGAGACTTCTCCGATGGCCCCCCTGGAGATTTTAACTCTTGGAGTTGTCCACACTGAACCTCCAGCTGTTCAGCAATTGCAGTTAAGGTTTTCCTGTCCCTGTAATATTTTCTGCAGAGGTTCCCTCTCGTGAGTGGAAACCGTCTTGAATCTTGGGAGCAGAGGCTTTCACATGCCTTCTTCTCCCTTACAGATCCAGAAAGAGTTGATGATTTTTTCAGTCTGTTTAGCTTTTTGCTTATTGGTAAGGAGGAGTGGTGACTTTCAAGCTCCTTACATGTGGAACTGGAAACTGGCCCTAGATCATCTGTTTAAAAGGTAATTACCAGTGTTGTTGTTTTATATCCAAAACTGCATCCAGAAGCAGTTTACTTATTTTTCCTTCTCCAACTGTCATGAATTTGGATGAAGTCACCAGCATCCACTTCCTGAACTAATACTGTGGCTTCTTAATTAGTGCCTCCATTTCTGTTGTCCTCACTT